>NC_057739.1:13162826-13240398 GCF_004010195.1 Chiloscyllium plagiosum | reverse complement strand
TTCTTTCATGTGTAAATCACAAAACCTTTTTTTTAAAGTTGCATTCTCGGGTTAGCTGTTAACAATGGTGATAGCTAGACAATATATTGAAGGTATTGGTCTCCTGTGTTCTCTGTCTATGCCATGATGTTTAGATTGATTCTAATCTAAAAAGTGAGATAACAGAGTTCTACATAAATTCATGCAGTTTTTGAACAAAGTACAATGTAACTCTGCAAGTACAAATTCACCCCACAAAATATATGTGTGCATGAGTGTCTTTGTCTGTGTGTGTCTGTCTGTCTGGGGTGGGGGTTGTGAGTGTGAGAAAGTGTGTGTGTATGTGTGTGTATGTGTGTAGTGAGTGCAGAGTGTCTTAAGCCTGTGAGGTGGTGCATGTGTGAGTGTGGGAGTGTGTGTGTCTATAAGAGTATGTGTGCGCGTCTGTGTGTACCTGTGTCCATGTGTATGTGAGAGTGTGTGTGTGTGTAGGAGTATCTGTGTGTATGTGTAGTACAATGGTGATCACCTGTAATACGACATGAACCCAAGGTCCCGGTTGAGGCCCTCCCTATGGGTACCGAACTTAGCTATCAGCCTCTGCTCGGCCACTTTTCTCTGCTGCCTGTCCTGAAGTCCACCTTGGAGGATGGTCACCCGAAGGTCCGAGGCTGAATGTCCTGGACCACTGAAATGTTCCCCAACTGGGAGGCTCAAAAACTGCATGAATTTATGTAAAACTCTGTTATCTCACTTTTTAGATTAGAATCAATCTAAACATCATGGCATAGACAGAGAACACAGGGGGCCAACACCTTCAACATATTGTCTAGCTATCACCATTGTTAACAGCTAACCCGAGAATGCAACTTTAAAAAAAAGGTTTTGTGATTTACACATGAAAGAAGTGAAACTATCACTGTATTCTAACAGATGAAAGGTTTAACAGACAATCAATTTTTCAATGTATAATTTCAGTAACATCACACTGTAAATTTTTGCTATAAATTCTGTGTTACAATCGAGCCCTCCACTATCACCTGATGAAGGAGCGTCACTCCGAAAGCTAGTGTGCTTCCAATTAAACCTGTTGGACTATAACCTGGTGTTGTGTGATTTTTAACTTCTTGGGTTTAGGTCTTTTGCATATTGCCTCCAGGAATTGCTGTCTCTTTCCTAGATAAACGGAAAACATGGTCTCTGCTTGATTGTAATTCTCCTTCTTCTCCTTCTTCCTCTTCTCCCTCCTTTCCCTTTCCTCCTCTTCCTTCTTCTATTTTTTCTTCTTCTTCTTCTTCCTCCTCTTTCTCTTCCGATTCTTTTCCTTCCTCTTCTTTCTGCTTTTCTGTGTTCTGCCTACCTTCTCCTCATGTTTCTACCTGTTTCTGTACCTCCCATCTCCCCTACAATAGCAATATAAAGTCAAACACCAACCCCATTTATCTTCTTTCATGACAATTGCTCCTAATGCAGCTTTCCAGACAGGTTATCCATATTCCCATGTTTCTGGAATCTAGAAAGTACAGCAATGCAAATATGTAGCCATCTTTGACCGTGAATTCAAGAGACAAGAAAATTGCTTTCATATTTTAAAAAAAAGTAAGTAGAGGTTTGCAGACAAGGGAGTAGATTTTGTTTTTATGAAGCAAGACTTCATAGTAATAATATTGTTGCTGCACCTCTGGTCGGGTTGATGTCAGTGGATTTTGAGTGCTCCAGAATTCTTGCATTTCTCTAGAATATTCAGAGTGAATAATTTATGCATTTCATCTGAAGCATGGTCCCAGAGACAAGAGACAATATTATAACAAGAGTCTATTAGAAATACTTGATGAAGCAATTGCTTAATAAATAGATATTCCCACTGCCAGTATTATTAATTAATGCTCCTGTAGAAGAATATTTGCATGGCCTGATTTGTACATATGAAATATAAATTAGATATGTAGTCTTAATTTGCACAAATCACTCTAATCTTTTACTATTTAATAGATTGAAAATCTTATGGGAATCTGAATTCAAATCTCTAAGGAAACTGCCACATTCCAGTTGACTGCAAACACAAAAACAATTCATGGAGTTAAGGTTTCAGATCAAACAAATTGCCCCTGCTTAAAGAAATGAGCTTTCTGAAGGATTTGGAATAATGTTTTTTCAGATATTGGAATCATGCCAGATTGCCAACTTAGCTTGAGTTTGCACCTCAAGACCACTTGCTGACTCAAACTTCAAATAAGACTATTCAATCACCTTTCACACAGGAACTCAACAGATGTTAAGGGAGATGGCACTTTTATCCTGCCGCTTTGATCTAGATTCAAACATCTAATACAGCAGCAATTCCACTTCGAGAGTATTTCATTGTTTTGTGGATCTTGTAGGATGTCCACAGTTTAGAAGAGGACCTATGCAAATTCTTGTGTTTTTTCTTTTTCTCTATTGAACTCATGTTTTAAGCTATGGCCTTATATAGTGCACTGATGTCAAATCCTAATATTAAGCATCAGGCTCCTGCAGACCTATCTCCTGAATTCAAAGCTACAATGATTTCAATGTTTGTCCCTGTAGTGTACTCAGTATTTTAAAAAATGACAACTACTTTGTGCGCTCCAAAATACTTTTCACTTAACAACTCTTCGCCCTGTTTTATTTTATTCATTCAGCTGATTTTATAAAGTTTTCCTTTGGTTTCAAGCAAGGCACATTCTGGATTTTATTTTTCTTATTAAAAAGATACAAAAAGAGTCTTTTTGCAGATGCTGGGTGAAAAGGTGAACCATTCTAAAATATCTTTCATTATTCCAAGGGGTTATTTAATTAACTTGGAAATTCGAACAGAAATACAATATGATCAAAATCTGTTTTGTTGATTTAACAACAGGAGTTTCTCAAGGTAGGGCCTCAACCATCTTCAACTGCTTCATCAAAGACCTTCCTTCCATCATAAGATCAGGAGTAAGGATGTTTACCGATATTACACAATGTTCAGCATCATTCGCAACTCTTCAGATACTGAAGCCATCCATGTACAAGAGCAACAAAATCTGGACCATATCCAGGTTTGAGCTGAAAATTGACAAGTCACAGTCACACCATGAAAGTATCAGGCAATAAATGAAAAGATAATCTAACCATCACCCTTGATACTTAATGACATTACCATTGTAAACAGCTCCACTATCAATTTCCTGGAGCTTACCATTGACCAGAAACTGAACTGAACTGTGACTTAATGAGCAAATCAGATGCTTGGAATTCTGCAGAAAGTAACTCATCACCACCATCTACAAGGTACAAGTCAGGAGTTTGATATAATAATTCCCACTTGCCCGCACGAGTGCAACTCCAACAACACTCAAGAAGCTTCACATTATTCAGGATAAAATAGCCCAATTGATTTGCATCATTTCAACAAATATTCACTGCCTCCAGCACTGACATACTGATACCAATGTGTAACAACTACAAGATGCACTGCTTAAATTTACCAAGATTCCTTAGATTGCATTTTCCAAACCATGGCCACTAACATTATCATATTTCTTCTTTAAAAATATGTGACAGTAAATTGTTATTCTATTCTATTCAGCAGGAAACCTACTTTGAAGTATATAGACTGTAAACTTTAACTTGTTAATGAGCTCAGATGCTTACATTCATTCTATGTGGTTACTTTACGGTGAGACCAATATGTCCACTTCCTTAATCATGGTACTAGAGGTTTATTTCTTACTTGGCAAGATCTCCATCTCTGGTACTAATGATTCTTCTTCAAGAGATGAAGAAATGAAATGCTTCATATGAACATATGCCTTCTCAGCATCTGATATCAAATATGATTCTGCCAACAGAATTAGCTCAACAAGGGTATACTGTTCATTAGCTTTTTTCATCATTTGTGTTTTGATTTTGCTAACTATTCCTACTTGCACTTTCTTCAGTGATGATTGGATTGGTAAACATTTTTCCAACCCTGTGAAAGTGAGGACTGCAGATGCTGGAGATTAGAGTCAAGATTAGAGTGGTGCTGGAAATGCACAGCAGGTCAGGCAGCATCTGAGGAGCAGGAAAATCGAAATTTCGGGCAGGAGCTCTTCATCAGGAATTCTAAATAATGGCTTCTGCCTGAAACATCGATATTCCTGCTCCTCGGATGCGGCCTGACCTGCTGTGCATTTCCAGCACTACTCTGATCTTGATTTTTCCAACCCTATCGAGTCATAGGTTTCCATTCTGTTAATTATATTAAACAATGTACTTATGTTCCATAGCTACTGTTAATGAATTCTGTCTTCTCTGGGGCCTTCACCATGAATCTAGAAAGCCCTTTAAATTCTTTTTATCAGTTGCCACTGACCATTTGTTCACTACCTGACATTCCTTTGCTGTATGGTTTCACAACTGGCTGCTTTTCTTTTGAACAGTTATCTATTATTTGTAACTTGTTTATCTCCTTCTGCTATTTGAGAGGAGTGAGGTCAAAATACACATTTGTGATATGCTTTGTTATTTGGTACCACTTGTTGCATAATTGCTAGTAGTATAGCTTTGACCTTGAGGGCTGGGCCTGCTGTAACATTAAATGGCATATTTGTAGGTTATAACCAGTGATTCTCCAGTCATGGTATACTGTCTGGCAGTACAGTGACACATGACCCTGTGTCGAACATAAAATTAGTGAGATATCCATTAATGTAACTATATTTCTGGGAAAAGTTTGATGATGATCACTCTTGTTTTTCCTCGGAATCCCTCTGCCTTTTCTTCTATTGCAACCTGTTTGACCACGTGAATGACCTTGTACGAGTTGATATTTTACTTTCTGTTGTTCTGCCTTTGTTCTTACTCCTACATATTTCTGAAGGTGACTTATTCTTTGATAGATAAAACATTATATTTTAAAAACTGGGCACTGCTTGTGCCATTGAGGTTTCCTGCTCCCCAGGATTGATATTAATTCTTAATATCTGCTATCTGGCTGATTCTCTTTTCTGGCTTCTCACTTGTGTTTTTAGGGGTTTTCGTCCTTTTGAATGGAATAGATGCTGATCCTTTCATATGCCGGCTGCTGTCGTTTGTGAACTGATCTATGTTGTTTTCAGGTTTCTACTTTATTCACTATCTGAATGGCTTTCTCAAAAGTCAAATCTGCTTTGTGCTGTAATAAATCTGACAGAGGTTTATCAACAGGTCAAGGCACAACTTGTTTCTTATGAATTCTGTCTGAAAAGCTCAACATCATGTGTTTGCACTGATCAGCAGAGCTCACTGGGCCGGTGTGGACTTGTTGGGCCTGATGGCCTGTTTCCACATTGGAAGGATTCTATGGAATAGACGTGAAAAACTATATATGGCAAGTGGTGAAATACAGAATAAGTAAGAGAAAGGTGAAAGAGAGTGATGCAAATGCCACACTTTCTTTTAAAACGGGGGCAGCACAGTGACTCAGTGGTTAGCACTGATGCTTTACAGCGTCAGGGATCTGAGTTCAATTCCAGCCTCGAGCGACTGTCTGTGTGTAGTTTGCACATTCTCCCCTTGCCTGCGTGGGTTTCCTCCAGTTGCTTTGGTTTCCTCCCACAATCCAAAGTTGTGAAGGTTAGATGAATTGGCCATGCTAAATTGCCTATAGTGTTCAGGGATGCGTAGGTTAGGTGCATTAGTCAGTGGTAAATGCCGTATAATAAGGTAGGGGAATGGGTCTGGGTGGGTTACTCTTCAAAGGGTCGGTGTAGACTTGTTGGACCTAATGACCTGTTTCCACACTGAGGGAATTCTATGAATTGAATGAAGTTATCTATGAATTTCCCTGAATGCTGAGCTCTTATGTAAAATCTTGGTCTTTCAGGAATCTTATTTGATCTAAGACTAAAACAGTTATTAAAAGGTTGTGGAAATTCATCAGAAGTATTTGTTTCTTTCTATTTTGATATATGAGGCATTAACGATCGTTTCAATCACAACATTCTCCTGCCATGTAGGGCCTGAGGTTTGGGGTGTGCGGCACCCACAGCAGCAAAGCTCCTCAGTGATCAGGGACAGCAGCACTGGTGTCAGTGGATTCTTCAAGATGGCAGCGCTGGCAAGGTGAGTTATGCAGCTGAAGTGGAACGTATGTCCCAGCGGTGGTCTGGCCTGACAGTGGAGACAGAAACTCTTGTTTGCGGGATGAGTGTGAGATCAGCGGTATCATTGAAGGGGGCCCAAGGGTGAAGAGATGGTGCCTAAAGTAAGGTGACTCTTATGTTGGTGGGTCTGATGCAGGGGGCAGTGAGGAATTGGAGGTCAGAAAGCCTCCCATTCTGAACTTTTTATTGCTTTATTTTTCTAATTTATTCCAATGACCTACAATGCTGGATTTTTTTTTGTTTCCTAAGAATTTGATCTTAGGCATCTATACCTAGGTACCTTTGTATCTAAGGTGACGAGGTAATGCAGCAACTGTATACTTTTCACTGTACTTATTTGAGTACATGTCAATAAAACTAATTCATTTCAATACAATTGAATACAAAAGTCTATTTATTTGACAAGCATGAGGTCCAAATTTTCATGTTAAAAGGGGGAAGAGAGTCTGTTAATTGTATCATGCACACTACAAGTCTCATATTATGACCTTGAAGTAAACACCTTAAAGTTTTTAAAGAAGTTTTCATTGTATACCCAATTAAATATGATGTGGAGGTGCCACTATTGGAATAGAGTAGACAAAGTGGACTTAATGAAGGAGCAGTGCTCTGAAAGCTTGTGATTTGAAATAAACCTGTTTGACTTCTCATTATATATGGACATGGATGATAGCATAAATTAACAGTTTAATGATGACCATAAATTAATTGTCAATTGTTAGGAAAAAACCTATCTGGTTCACTAAGGGAAGGAAACTGCTATACTTAACCTGGCCTACAAGTGTGTTCAGACCCACAGTAATGTTGTTGACTGTTAACTGCCCTCTGGGCAATAAATGTTAGTCTAGCCTGTGAAGGCCTCATCCTATTAATGAATAAAAAAAGTGTTAGCCTAGGTAATCCAAGCTGGTTTCAGACAGTACACTTTTGCTATCGC
Source organism: Chiloscyllium plagiosum (assembly GCF_004010195.1). Lineage (NCBI taxonomy): Eukaryota > Metazoa > Chordata > Chondrichthyes > Orectolobiformes > Hemiscylliidae > Chiloscyllium > Chiloscyllium plagiosum. The sequence goes on along the minus strand of NC_057739.1, from coordinate 13,233,354 downwards.
AGGACATAACAGATTCACAAGAACCATCATCCTTGAATCCAGTCTGAGAACTAGCATCTGAAACAGCTACAAATCATCAAACAGCCAAAACATTTCACATATTAGAGCTCTAAAGTTTACCTGATAACCAACATTATAGTAGGCAACTAAGAAGAAAATTGCAACTTGCTGTGAACTCTTCATTTCAATTTTAAATAAACAAATTCACTCAGGCTTGCCATGTGGGAGACTGAGTTTTTTTTTTTGTGTGTATGCATTCAAACTTAGAAGGGTATGAAAAGAAATACATACCCTGATTAATGGTATTAAGAGAACAACTTTTTGTGGCAATTTTCTGAGAATGTTCTTTCACTGCAAGTGGGGGGTATTAGCCATCAGCAGGGAAATTGTGTATGCCCTTTTAAGGTAATAGAGTCTAAAATGGTGGTTGTTGAGCGAGATAATGTACATTTGTAATTTTAAATTCTGTAAATAAATGCTCACAAGTATGCGTCATGATTTATTCCAGTTATATTCATCACCAACTAATTTTCTGGACTGTAACATTGTGGAAAATGCCTCACTCATGTTTCTTTTTGATGTTTTAAAGAGTAAAGACAAATTTATTCTTCCTTGCAGAGAGTAGATACTTTACTCCTTCTTTCTTCTCCACTCTCAATATGGTACAAATGGGAAGGATCTCTCTGAAGCTCAGCATAATTCCATTTCCAATGGAGATACCAGTTTTTATTTTACCAGCAGGCAACCCAGTATTTGCTGTAGTCAGATAAACATGTTGCTGGAAAATAAATGTTACAAATGAGGCACAAAAGAAGCCATCTTCCAAGTGTCAAATGACTCCAATTTGGGTTCAGCACTGGTTTAAATCATCAAGCTGTTATGAATAAAGATGGTCTTGAATGAAAGAGCTTCCTCATTATGAATGATTGTTCTGCAGACGTTGAAAAAAGGCACACTGAACCTTCCTTCCTATTTAATATATTTTAAATCTTTATATGACACCCACGAATTAATGGAGATATTATGTATCTGTTAGTAACAACAAGGAAAACAGAATCTTTGTAGCTTGAAATAAAGCCACATGTGATTTGTCTGAATGCCAATACATAACCAAAGTAAACATTATACAGCAAAGGACTTTCAAATATCTATTGCAAGTATTACACATGCAGAACAGAGTTAACATTTTGAGGACAGCAATCCCTTTCCCTAACTTGCACTGCAAGCTAACATTGTAACAAGAAACCCTCGAAAATAGTGTTATATATTTTCATGGCACAGGAGTGCAAACAATGAAAACACATTATTCTTTTGAAAATAATGGAAGATTAAGTAACTCAAATTTTTAGCTACGGTTATCTCAAATACTACCGTCATAATTCACAGTCTCATACATTTGGAAGGGGTGATTTCTAGTATGTGTTTTTGTAAATGGTTATGCCGTGCCTCATGTTAAGAGATTTGTTTTTTAAGCCTTAGTTCAGACCAATGCATAAAGCAATTTTGCCTTGGATTCAGACCAGTTGGTACTGTCCATGGTCCTGAATACCGTAGATAAATTCAGTGCAACTACTAGACTTGCTTCTCCCCGAAATTTACAGTATTGGGCACTAGATTAATGAGGAAAAGACTGCTCATCATGATATGCTACCAGTGTAGTTGAATATGTCTGTCATTTAGATATGCATGGGACTCACTCTTAGGTTAGATTCTTTTTGCGACCAAAGGGTATCAATAATGTATTTTTAACAGTGATAAAATTACAGTTCATGCTTCTTCAATGATGTAATTTATGTGGCTAGATATATTTCAGCACGCGTGCACACAAGGAACAAAATTATCAGATACTCTTAATTCTATCAAATATTCATTAGCTTAAGAAATGCAAAATTCATATTGTCTTACTGCGCACTGGCCTTGCTTCCAATGCTTCTCGTAACATTAAACATAACCATCACTCAAGCACTGTATGTCCAAGTGCTGTTCACTACCAAAGCACATTGTTAATCCTCATACCATCAGATTCATTCTGTGGTCCATTGCTCACACTCATCTCAGGAAACTGTGAGCACTTGCAACAGAATTAGACATGCTTCTGGATAATACGGAAGAAATTAGCTGTAGTCAACATAGATTTCAGAAAGGATGATCATGCTGGACTGGCCTAATGCAATTCTTGTCAGTGATTGCAAATATAGTGGATTTATCAAACGTGTTGAACATGGGTCTTCATAAAGCCTAAATTAATGTACCATGAAGTGAGGGAGTCTAAAAAGAGTGGGCAAAGGTTTAAGGTGAGAGAGCAGAAAGATTTAGAGGGGTAACTTTTACATGCAGAGGGTGGTGCCTATATGGAATGAGCTGCCAGAGGAAGTGGTGGAAGTGGGTACAATTGCAACATTTAAAAGGGATCTGGATGGGTGTATGTAGGTCAGACTGCTTTTCTCCCCCAGCAGTCCAAACTTCCTCCCAAACACTCCCCACTATTGCCTAAATGCTGCCACAGTTCACATAAGCTCTGATGAAGAGTCATCTGGATTTGAAATGTTAAGTTGCTTTCTCTCCATGGATGCAGCTGGACTTGCTGCGATTTCCTGAATATTTTGTTCCCAGTACGGATTCCAGAATCTGCAGTAATTTGGTCCTACATTGGAAAATTGGAGGGTTTTTTTTCATTCGAAAATTAAGGCTGTTTCAAGGAAAAGGCAAAGTATGGGTATGAAACAGTTGAGCAAAATAAAATTAGTACAGCAAAGTGAAGGATAAACATCAGTTCAGACCACTTGGAGCACAACTACAAATTCATTCAGAATTAAAGGACAGATTAATCGTGTGCCATTGTCTTATAATTTCACAAGATGCACTATTTTCTAATTGCATTGGCTTCTTGTATTACATTGTCTTGAACTAAAACATCGGAGTGCATTTGCTTCATTCTAAATGTAACAAATTTTAACATTTGGAACAGCTTGCAAGAATATATAGTGTCCACTTCAAATTATGATCAGCTATTAATGCAACGAGGCATTTGGATTAAGGAGCTCAAAAAATAGTGTTCATGTAATTTGGGGACATTGGGGAGACAGGACGCCAACTTGCAAACCTTTCAGAGACCATCTCTGGGATACACGCACTAAATGACTCCACTGCCCTGTTGCTGAACACTTTAACTTTCCCTCCCACTCTGCTAAGGACATGCAAGTCCTGGGCCTCTTCCACTGCCTAACTCTAGCCACCCGATGCCTGGAGAAAGAGCGCCTCATCTTCTGCTTTGGGACCCTCCAACCACACAGGATCAATGTTGATTTCGCCAGTTTTCTCATTTCCCCTCCTCCTACCGTATCCCAGATTCAACCTTCCAACTCAGCACCACCCTCTTGAACTGTCCTACCTATCCATCTTCCTTCCCACCTATCTGCTCCACCCTCCTCTACGACCTATCACCTTCATCTACCTATCGCATTCCCAGTCACCTTTCCCCCAGCCCTACCTCCTCCAATTTATCTCTCATGCCCCTTGGTCCAATCCCTCATTCCTGATGAAGAGCTTATTCTCAAAATGTTTGCTCTCCTGCTCCTCAGATGCTGCCTGACCTGCTGTGCTTTTCCAGCACCACTCTCTGGTCTTTGTTTTATTGTTATATTAGTCTCAGTTCAGCAGGGTGTGCCATACGCAATGTCAAAATTGAAACAAATACATCACTGTGGATAAAAAAGGTTCAAGAAATGAAGGTATGGCAACACCAGTTTTAATAAGAATTACAAACATGTATATGGCAAGATAAGGAGGTGTAAGATTGGGAAAGTATACAGTCTATCTAACAGACTAGGTAGCAATGTGTTAGCAATTTGTCAATCCTTTTTTTATGACATTGATAGAGGCATAAATATTGATTAGGACACCTGTGGTAACACCATTCTCTGAGCAGGTAAGCGAACTGCTGGTTTAACAACATAGCTGAAACTTGGCACCTCTGACAGGACAGGACTCACTCAATATGAAATTGATTAACCTTGGTAATTGAGTCCAGAACCTTGCAACTTAGTGGTAAGACTGCTACCAACTGAGCCATATTGGATCGACATTTTCTCAACAATCCAAAAGAGGGTTGTAAGGGTTGACAAATCTTCTTTCCAAAGTTATTTTGTAATTTATTACAACACTAAATTAGCTGTGCATCCTTCTGCTATAATATTCACACATGGAATTTAGCAGGTTATCACACATGAAGTGCCTTGAAAGCTAGTGCTCGCAAATAAACCTGTTGGACAATAAGCTAGTGTTGTGTGATTTTTCACTTTGTCCAAACCCGTCCAACACCAGCACCTCCAAATCATAACTTTATTTTTGAGCAAGCTGTAACTGCTGATCCAATACTTGGATTCATTTCATTCTCATAGTAGTATTTTCTAGGTTCTTGGGTATTATTAACCAAGTAACAATTCAGACACCAGCTTGGCTTTTTCATTCAGTGGCAAAGGAACAGCTTTCAGTGTTCATCCAGAGATATTGGCACAACTGATTATTTATCTAAATGCACAATGGCAATGGTTCATTTGTGTTTCAGTGACGGGTTTACAAAGCTCCCTGATTCTGGACAACATCCCACTAATTCATGTTCTGCCTCATAAAAGGTTGTCTTTTGTTGCAAGCTATTTACTAAGTTTCAGTCCAATGTTTTCATATAATTATTTATCATGCTTAATCACAGGTAAGTCTCCCGCTCTTGAGATTTCAGTGTTTTCCCAGATATTATTAGCTGTAAAGGATAGTGATATGGATGATTATACAATGGAGTTAAATCTATTGTTGGGACAATAGAGAGGAAGCATGAGTGTAAGTGCCCAAATAACACAACTTTAAGTCCTTTAAAGTTAGTTAAAACTTTGTATTTCCATTACTGTGGTAAGTAATTATTATAACTAATCTTTGCCTTTGGTAAGTCTCCCTTCAGCAGTTTTCACAAAATTGCTCAATCGATTGATTAATCATTTAACCTTCTTAATATACGTGTTTACAACTTTGAAATTCTTGGGCAATCGTCAACAAGGCATTGAGCAGACAAATAGCAAGAGCTGCCAATAGCTCATGCTTTAACCCTGTACCTAATTAATTTTAAAATGAAGTCTGCTCACAGATTTATTGATCGTTGAAGAATGATCCACTGAAATAGTTGCACTTCATTTGTCAGACAACAGCTTGCTCTGCAGTGGCTAATATGAACATTGTCTTATTTTAGCTCATGCAATCAAATTTCCTTAAAAAAATTAGCACAGACATCCAGTAATAATGTGAAGGTGGAGTAGGGGAGAGGGTAAGTAATGGAGTTATTCATCTCTGTAAATAAATAAATCATAGAATCTTTTGCATGGCAGGAGGCCATTTGTTCCATTGTGGGGGAATGCTGGGTCTTCAAAACATATGCCCCATTAGCTCCACTCCCCCCATCTTTCTGATAGCACTGCAAATCTAACCTTTACAAATATGTTTTGTTTATTTGCTGAATGGATGCATTTGTCAATGACGATGCCAAAAATTACTGTTCACCTGGAAAAGGTGTTCTTGAACTGCCTTCTTGAATTGTTGCTGTTCATGTCATGTCAGAGCACTCACTGTTAGGAAAGGAATTCTAGGATATTGACCCCGTAACAGTGAAGCAATCACAATATAGTTCGACATCAAGCACCTGGCTTAGAGATGAACGTGTTGCTGGTGGTGTTCCCATGTATCTGCTACCATTGATGTTCTATTAATATTTATCTTTTTAGTTGAACACTTGGAGTTAAATGCAACAAGGCAAACAAGTCCTGTAAAATCATTAGTTAATTGGATGTAAATGTAGTGAGGCTATTGTGACAAATCAGACAGAGGCTGAACAGTTTGACAGTGTGTTCTTCATTGACGTAAATCTCTCACTCATGAGTACATGTTTGTGCTCTGTCCAAAAATATTTAATGAGTAGTATGCCCACAACTCTAGCTGCTCGAGGTTGTGAAGTTGAAAGCTTCTATTGAGGGAGACTGGTCAAGTTACTGCAGTGTAGATGGAACATAGGTTATTACAAGACTGGCAATCTGAAAATATTCAGGAGGGGAGCGTTATACTTTGGGAAGAGACACTAATTTGTCACATGGAGGTTATTGAAGGTGAGGTCCCGTGGTACAGTGAATAGCATCCCTGTCTTTGAGCCAGAACGTCAATAGTCAAATCCCACTTGAGGCCTTGTATACCCAGACATGTGGGTTCAGCGCACGGTCAAAGAGTTAGCATTTCCACTCATAAATCCTTCCACCAAATGCCAATGGCAGGTGGCAAGAGTGAATGATTCCTGGTTATCTATGTGACGGGGAGAAAGCCAGAACTTAAGTCAATGGAACAGTGGATATTGCTACAGCTCTGATTCCTTAGGGAGGGGATGCCAGTTGTTTCAGTTGCCAATGGCCAGTGTGGATCAGGTTGGTGTTGTAAAATCACTGGGCTTAATTCCCATTCCGCTGTGGGAGGGAAGGAGGGTAGGAGGGGGGGATTTGGGGCCTGTCTCTTTGCACTATCCATGATGGAGAGCACAGCACAGTGGGCTGGACCACCCTCAGGCAGGGGATAGAAGAAGAAAAATATCCCAGAACTTGAGCCTTCAATGTATTGAAGCATCAACAGAATTAATTTTGATTTCAAAAAAACCAAGTGATAAGTCAGTCATTTTTGGAGTTAAGTATAGTTGCAGAGGTTTAATTTTTATCATGGAGGGGACAATTCATTAACATCAATTTTCAGACATGGAGATCATGATATGTATAATTATTCCATGCCTGGACCCTATAAGATAGACATCATGCTAACTTTATGCTGTTTACTCCTTCACCTTGTGCAAAGTTGACTGCTGACTGACTGCGCAGTCAAACAAGGGACCCAGTATTGTTACCGATTATCACAGCATACAGATAGTGAGCAATTCTTAACAATAACCTCTTTCTAAATGGAGCTGTACTAAAGCTGCAGTAATGTCTGATGTATGGTTTTGATAAAAATAAGATGACTGGAATTGGAAACACAGCTAAAGAGAGGATATATTGGTCTTTGGTTGTTGCATTGGATAATTTTTCAATGAAGGTAGAATAAAGGGGAGAGGTGATTTTGGCATAGGGTTCCTAGAGATCTCTAGACAAAACTTCGAAGCAGATGGCCACTGAGATCAGTTTTTCGAGTCGAGCCGTGAGGTTCCAACTGTAGTGCTGTGTAAAGCTCAATGACCTTCTGTGTGGGATCAAAGGCACGAAGTACATCTTCAAAGAAGAGACTGTACACACAGCACCACCAATTTGTCACAATGTTCAATGACTCAAGGCCTGACTCATCCATCAACCAGGACTCCTGCCTTGCATTTAGATGGTCCCTTCCATCCCACACTTTTATGAGTCCAATACCAACCACTTGCACCTTCCATGCACCCCGGAGATTCAGCTATGGTGAAAACTTCATCCAAATACATTGGGTTTTTATCCACTTACAGATGTTATCTGTCTATTTCACACATAAATGCAGGTTCTAGACTGCTTCCTTGCTCTAATTTGTTCTGATAATTTAAATACTGAAGTACACAAGCATCTGGGGTGGCAATCCAGAAAACAGTCTATATTGAGGCACCACAGTTCACACATTCCATCAGCTCTCTATCATGGTCTCAGGGTCTCTTTTACACTCCATTTCTTGAAAGCTATTATAAATTGTTCTCGTTTAATCTAAGTAGTCCAAGATAATGAGGTATACCAAAAACACAAACTCTCTTTCTCATAGCAGGAAGTGGCAGAACAGGCTCACTTGCATTTCCAGAAACCCTTTGAGTACTCTGTGTTCTGCATTATAGTGCTGCAGTTCAAAAGACCATAACACCATAAGACATAGGAGTGGAAGTAAGGCCATTCGGCCCATCGAGCATTTAATCATGGCTGATGGGCATTTCAATGTCAATTATCCACACTCTCCCTATGTCCCTTTGTTCCTTGCGAGATTAAGAATTTATCCATCTCTCCTTAACGTCCTGGTCTCCACTGCACCCTGTGGCAATGAATTCCACAGGCCCAGCACACTCTGGCTGAAGGAATGTCTCCTCATTTCTGTTCTAAACTGACCCTCTCTAATTCTAAGACTGACCCTCTCTAATTCCAGGGATCATCTGTGTGAATCTCCGCTGGACACGCTCCAGTGCTAGCATGTCCTTCCTGAGGTGTGGGGCCCAGACCTGGACACAGTGTCCTAAATGGGGCCTAACCAGAGATTTATAAAGTCTCAGTAGCACATCACTGCTTTTGCATTCCAACCCTCTTGAAATCATTAACACACTTGTACAAAATTGTTCCAGGTGATGATCATAAATTAAGCACATTTTCAAAACCCACTTTTTCTTCACCTTACATGAAGTTCAAACTAACGATGGTATGACATTTGACTCCTTATTTCTAGTCTTCTCCTCTTCCATCACAATAAATTACCTCTGCATTGTTTTTCCTTTCAGTAATACCCGAGAGTTTCAGCTGGTCATCCCGAAGGCTGCTGGAATTGATAGGGCTATGATGAGAAAGTGTCACCAAGTTGGCTGATGTTCAGAGCCACTGGCTCAAGTGACAGCAATACATATACACGACGGGACAGTATAAATGAGGGACTAGCAACTGGTGACTGGTTGGGTACAGACAGTCATGATGTGGAGAGAGATAGAAAGCAGGCCAATTCCTTTGGAGCCTGGCTACAGCTGTGTTTTGCTGCAGAAGACTCAGATAAATAATTAAAATGGGATCGAGCGCCAAAGAATATTCATGGAATGTTTCGAGAGTCTCTTGACATGATGGTAACCCTGGTGCATAATCTTTTGTCATTGTCAAGTCACTGCAAAAAGAGTTTCAGCTCCAATCTACTAAAAGAATTCTCACTAAGTTTGGAGCCTATTCTTGCCTGCCTGAAGTAAAGGCCATTTCCAAGATAGCACTTGCAGATACGACCGAGGTCATGGAGATTCAGGCCTGGTGTGATGCTGGCTCAGACAGCTGGCAACACAAGCTGCAGATACCAGTGCTCAAGTGTTCCACAGCAACATAGTGCTTACGTTGCAGTCAAAGATCTCTTCAAAGGTTGCTTTGAAAAAAAATACTTTCATTTGATTTACCTTGTGAGTTTCTCTTAGCAGATTTGAAAAAACAAAGAATCTTTAATTTCTGGAGACTTACATCTTGTTTGGAAGCATTTGAAATTCTGGATCTCTATGAAGATTAGGTTGCTTTGAAAAAAAATACTTTCATTTGATTTACCTTGTGAGTTTCTCTTAGCAGATTTGAAAAAACAAAGAATCTTTTGTGCCACCGTGCCGCCCTCTTGTTTGGAAGCATTTGAAATTCTGGATTTCTATGAAGATTTGACTGTCAGTAAATGTCTGATTGATGAATGAGGTCACTAACTCTACTGATCAAAATGAAGTTTGCATATTGAAAAGAGCAGTGTTATGAAACTGGATCAGACTGTCAATGTTATTTTGAGATCTGCCTAGGGAACAGGATTTTGTTTCTTAATTAGACAAAGTTTGGGATCCTCATGCTTACTAAGATAATAATGGCAGAGATTTATTGGTTTCCAACAAATTATTTCAATATTGTTAGAAAGGTAATAATATCTACAACATCTATATATGCAACTGATATTCTAACTTTCAGCATTATTGTGAGGTAAATAGGGATAATAGACCATTTGTGGCTGAACATTCCACATAGCATGTCAAATAACAATTGTAGTCAAGAAAGGTCTCACAGATTTCTCAGCAATGTTAGCGACACTATGGACATTCAAGACTCATTAAAGCTGTGCAGTAGATTGCAATTTCTCTTTCATCAAAGATTTAGCTTTGGTATCACTTCACAAGTCACTCCATCACAGACAGTCTCAATAGCTACTCGTGTTCTGGTAGTTCACCTCCCTTTATGGGTGAATGCCTCCTGGATTCTAGAAATTGCATTCCAGCACTTACTCCTAAGCAAAACATAAGCTTTTCACAGATAGCTAACTTCATCAAACTAATGCTGCCCCCTTTTTTAAATCTTTACGTGTGTTTTAATCTGGTTCAGCTGCACAAAACAAATAGTGCTTGGGGCTTTTCAACTCCAACTCTCTGTTGCACTGAAGTATAAATAATTCTGAGACTTCTTCCAAGCTCTTCACGGTGTTTAGGGCTTTTCTGAGGCCTAAATTCAATGTGTGCCAATGTCAATTGGCTCCTAGCACTTTTACTGACTCCTAATGGCAGGAGAGCTGTTCAATTGCTCTTGGGAGTTCTCCCCATACCCTGACTACACAGAATTATTGGTCTTCTCGTAGCACAGCTTAGCAGCACCACTTGTCTGCATTGAGACTGCTTCTGGCTTTCTCTCTTGCTGTAACTAATACTTTGTACTACTAATGCAACAGAACATTCAAATGTAACAACTTCTTGGAACTATCTATTTCCTGAATGTTCTCATTTTCATAGATTTCTGGCTTACACAGTGCAAATGGATGTAAAGTAACAGATCTCATTACGGCACATGTTTTGAAATTTGGTTACATTTAAAGCTCAACACCTTTTCACCTTCAATCATTTGCCAAGTTAAATGAAACTATAAGAAAATGGTCATAATTCTGCATCTAAGTGTTTTTTGATTTTCTTCCCCCTCAATACTTTCATTAAAACTCTCTGTCATACAAATGTACGTATGAATTGGAAAAGATTCTTCATGACCAACTCACAACACTAATAAATGCCTTTCCAAATCTAAACAGCCAAATATGTTATCCAAAACTGACATTTTAAAAAGTGGATAAAATAACTGTACATGTTGTGTAGTGAGAAAGCACCTGATGAATTTAGATTTGTAAAACATTTCATACTTTATTGAGTAAATTGAAGACACTTCCTAACTTTTGTTTTCACATGAATGCCTCAACAACCTATGTTATCTATAGTGGCTGTCCTCTTACTTACTCTCAAATGTTGATATTTGAGGTAATCTTTTTCAATGAGTAAAAGCTGACTGTATTTCAAAAGTGCATTTTTCAAGTGGTAAACAACACTTTAAACACTTGTCACACTGACTGCAGTATAACTAATCAATTGATCACCAATCTCTTCAAGATTCTTCGCTTCAATTTTAAATGATAAAATGCATCTGTTGTGAAATAGAAGCTTTCTCCAAATATTTTTAAACACATTACAGAAAGAAACAAAAATGCCTTCAATTCCTGAACCGATCCAGTTCAGACAATGCCAACTTTCACAAACTGGCTCCGTAAAAGATAAAGGCAAAACGAGAATAGAGTCAAGATTAGAGTAGTGCTGGAAAATTGATGTTTCAGGCCAAAACCCTTCATCAGGAATGAAGGGCTTAATTCCTGATGAGGGGCTTTGGACTGAAACATCAATTCTCCTGCTCCTCAGATACTGCCTCAACTGCTGTGCTTTTCCAGCACTACTCAAATCTTGACCGCAAAAGATAAAGACAATTCAGAACATTTTAACCACTTAGTGCCTGCCAAAACATTTGCTTCATTGAAACAGGCAATTGAGCCACGTTTTGATGGCAACTGTTCAGTACTGAGAATATTAACTTGCTTTCCAAACCCACACCACGTTGTTTGATTCCACAAAAACCAAATATTTATTTTGGAGGCTGAGGAAAGGACCATTATCATCATTTATTTTGTCAAAAATGTGCATCTTTAACAAGTGCAACCTTTACCTGTAGCCATCAAGTTAAGTCAATATTTGAAAAATTATGATTTTTTTTACATGAGAAAATATATCGTCAGAATGTTATTCTCAATATTGTCTTTCACTATGGGTAAATACTACTATAATTAAACAGGGACAGTCTTCCTCCCTATACTGCCCTAACTGGAAACTTGCTTTGAGAGAATTTGGTAGAGATATTTTCAAACAAATATAGAGATCACTTTCATTTTTTGTGCTCTATTAGTGCACAACATGAGATTCCAAAAGGAGGTTATGTATTGCCACTATGTCATGAGTAACCAAATTTATTTGATAACTGGATGTGAACCAAACTCAGCTTATTGTGATATGAAACAAAAAAAATTAAATTACATCCAGACTCACACCAAGGCTTGTCATTGACCTAAAAGCAGGCTGCCTGCAATGATCTAGCAAATTTGTGTGATATGGATTTCCCGATTTAATTTAGCTTTGTTGCTAGTTATTAGAGATTTCCAACATCCAGTAACACTGCCTTCATCTAAGTAAGAAGGGAAATCATGTTTGATTTTTGATTTGCAAACCATGGTGTTTAAGCAGAATTATTGTTCATGATTTATAATTTCACAGAAAAAGAAACAAATATTTTGACCTACACAAAGGAATAAATACACATTAACAAACTGCAAAAGGGGAAAAAATGTTGTTTTTTTTCGCATGGAATGGACAAAGTGTAGATTCCACCATGTTAGGAAATTCAACATTGTCCTCTTCGAAAGATGGGGAATGAGAACAATTCCTGAGATATCCTCGCAGTTCCTGCACATGTGTGATTTTGAGAAGGACCACATTTGGGCGTGAAGTCACTGAATTGAAAGATATTTTCAGAGATTGGGAAGGATTTGGCAACCCTTAGAGTGGTGCTCCTGCATGGTTGTGTGATTACACAATCATGGGACTTGTGAAAGTGAGAAACATTAAGCCACATGACTGGTGATAGTCAACAGCAGAAAATAGTCTCCATATCTAAATAATGCTACTGTAGCAAACTCTGGGGAATTAGGAACCACAGAGCTATTAACTACAGCTAGGATGTTGGAACTCTCAAGGGCAGTGGACACTTGGAAAAATCTTGGTAGTTCTGTACAAATGAGAGTGGGGGTGAAAGAAACCCAGAAGTGGCGGTTGCTTGTGTAGCTAAAAAAAAAGCTCAGGAAAACCCAGTGCCAACTGAATGAAACAAGCTCTCTGTGAAATGGCTGGAATTGTGCCTGAATAGGTGTTGGATTGCCTCATTTGGATTCCTGTAGAACATAAGAACACAAAGAAGAGATTGAAATCCTGGACATGAGCAGTGCCTGAGGCAATTCATGACAGAGTAGATTGGGAAACACAGTCAATGTTGGACCTTTAAGAGTGAAGCAATGACATTCCTTGTATGATAGACAAAGTTTGAAAAAGGTTTGGAAAATTAAATTATGACTAATATCTGAAGCATTGTTATGAATTCCATAGGAGTATTTTTGACTTTATTTGCTACTTGATCTGCACTATGGAGTTTTGAACGTAATTTGCCTGTTAGCTCATATTTATCACACGTTAATTTAGAATATAATAGTGTCATTCATCAACATTACCATTCTTGGTAGTGTAGATGACCAGAGAGATTTTGGTGTCCATGTACGTAGACCCCTGAAAGTTGACACCCAGGTTGATAGGGTTGTTAAGAAGGCATATGGTGTGTTAGCTTTTATTAGTAGAGGGATTGAGTTTTCAAGCAATGAGGTCATGCTGCAGCTGTATAAAGCTCTGGTGCGGCCTTACTTGGAGTATTGTGTACAGTTCTTGTCACTGCATTATAGGAAGGATGTGGAAGCTTTGGAAAGGATTCAGAGGAGAATTACTCAGATGGTTGCCTCGTATGGAGGGAAGGTCTTACGAGGAAAGGCTGAGGGATTTGAGGCTGTTTTCGTTATAGAGAAGAAGTTTGCAAGTGACTTAATTGAGACATACAAGATAATCAGAGGATTAGATAGGGTGGACAGTGAGAGCTTCTTTCCTTGGATGGTAATGGCTAGCATGAGGGGACAGAGCTTTAAATTGAGAGGTGATAGAAATAGGACAGACATCAGAGGTAGTTTGTTTACTCAGCGAGTAGTAGGGGTGTGGAACGGCCTGCCTACAACAGGAGTAGACTCGCCAAATTTAAGGGCACATAAATAGTCATTGAATGTACATGTGGATGAAAATAGAATAGTGTAGGTTAGATGGGTTTCAGATTGATTTCAAAGGTCAGTGCAACATCAAGGACCGAAGGGTCTGTACTGCGTTGTTTTGTTCTATGTTCTACATTCTATAATAGGCATTTGGTAGATTGTCATACAAATTTAGATATGGAAAATAAAGTTTACTTTGCTTAATTGTTCAAAATCATAGAATCTTGTTGCTATATTTTCTTATTAGATACTTGTTCTCCAAAACGTTGCCTACTTCTTGATAAAAAGTCATATTTCCTAACCAAATCCTTCATCAAATATCTTCCTTCTAATCATTGCTAAAATTTAACTGTGGCATGACTGCATTTTAAAAACAATAGCTTAACTGAGTATTTATTTAATTTTGGTATGTTATGTCTAATTCAATAATAACATGATGAGAAACTTACCAAGATATTTGATGTCCACTAAACTTGATCATGATTTGAGAAGATTTGTTGATATACTGTACAAAGTTTTTTTTTAATGGCTCGTTCTCGAGATTGTACAATGGCTATTTTTAATTTTCAGAGGCTACATTTCAGGGGCTCCTTTTCTAATCTCACTAATACCACTAGGTGATACAGTCACTGATAACAATACCTTCTGGATTTGAATTTGATTTAGCTTTATTGTCACATGTATTCACATAAATACAGTGAAAAGATCACAAATTGCCATTTAAAACATAGAACATAGAAAAATACAGCACAGTACAAGCCCTTCGGCCCGCGATATTGTATGGAAGATTAATCCTAATCTAAAATAAAATAACCTAACCTATGCTCCCTTCAATTCCAGCAGTTGCTTAAATGGCCCTAATGACTTTGCTTCCACCACTACCGCTGGCAATGCATTCCACGGGCCCACAACTCTCTGTGTATAGAATCTACCTCTGACATCTCCTCTATACCTTCCTCTTAACACCTTAAAACTATGACCCCTCTCGCCAGTCAATCCTGCCTTGGGGAAAAGTCTCTGGCTATCGACTCTATCCATGCCTCTCAATACCTTGTACACGTCAATCAGGTCACCTCTCTTCCTCCTTCTCTCAAGAGAGAAAATCTGAGCTCAGTCAACCTCTCCTTGTAAGACAAGCTCTCCAGTCCAGGCAACATTCAGGTAAACCTCTTTTGCACCCTCTCCAAAGCCTCCACAGCTTTCCTATAGTAGGGCGACCAGAACTGGACACAATATTCCATGTGTGGTGTCACCAGGGTTTAGTAGAGCTGCAGCAACCCTTGCGGCTCCAAAATTCAATCTCCATGTGAATGAAAGCCAAAAAAACACCATATGTTTTCTTAAGAACCCTATCCACTTGGGTGGCAACTTTGAGGGATCTATGCACTTGAACACCAAGATCCCTCTGTTCCTCCACACTGCCAAGAATCCTGTCTTTAATCCTATATTCAGCATTCGCGTTCGACCTTCCAAAATGCATCACTTCGCATTTATCCAGATTGAACCCCATCTGCCATTTCTCAGCCCAGCTCTGCATCCTGTCTATGTCGCGCTGCAGCCTGCAATAGCCCCCGATAATATCAACGGCACCTTCAACCTTTGTTTCATTGGCAAACTTACTAACCCACCCCTCAACCTTCTTATCCAAGTCATCTATAAAAACTACAAAAAGGAGAGGCCTAAGAACAGAGCCTTGCGGGATGCCACTCACCACTGGCCTCCAAACAGAATGCTTTCCATCTACAACCACTCTCTGCCTTCTTTCAGCCAATCAATTCGGAATATACACAGCTGAATCTCCCTGTACCCCATACCTCCTGACTTTATGAATGAGCCTACAATGGGGAACCTTATTAAATGCCTTGCTGAAGTCCACATCTACTGCTTGACCTTTGTCAACCTGCCTCATCACCTCCTCAAAGAACTCAATAAGATTTGTGAAGCATGACCTGCTCCTCACAAAGCCATGCTGACTGCATTTTTAATCATGTTATGCTTTTCCAAATTGTCAAAAATCCTGTCCCTCAGAATTCTTTCCAAATCCTTGCTGACTACAGCCATAAGATCGACTGGTCTAGAATTGCCAGAGATTTCCCTATTCCTCTTCTTGAAAAGAGGAGCAACATTTGTCTCCTTCCAATACTCCGGTATGACTCCCGTGGGGAATAAGGATGCAAAGATCTTCACTAGTGGCTTAGCAACCTTTTTTTTTGCTTCCCGGAGCAACATACAATAAATCTGGTCTGGCCCTGGGGACTTATCAATCTTATCAATCGGGCAGCACGGTGGCACAGTGGTTAGCACTGCTGCCTCACAGCGCCAGAGACCCGGATTCAGTTCCCGCCTCAGACTGTGTGGAGTTTGCACATTCTCCCTGTGTCTGCGTGGGTTTCCTCCGGGTGCTCCGGTTTCCTCCCACAGTCCAAAAATGTGCAGGTTAGGTGAATTAGCCATGCTAAGTTGCCCGTAGTGTTAGGTGAAGGGATAAATGTAGGGGAATGGGTCTGGGTTGGTTGCGCTTCGGCGGGTCGGTGTGGACTTGTTGGGCCGAAGGGCCTGTTTCCACATTGTAAGTAATCGAATCTTTTAATGTCTGCCAAAATTTCCTGCACATCAACTTCCTCAATCTCAATATGTTCCTCGCTCCTCAAAGTTCTCAATCACAACAAGATCCCTTTCCTTAGTAAAAACCAAAGCAAAAAACTCATTTAGGGCTTCCCCTATCTGCTCAGACTCCATGCACATTTCCCTACGGTATCTCTGATTGGCCCTCCCTTCTCCCTGATCATTCTCTTATTCCTCATGTATGAATAAAATGCCTTTGGGTTCCCCCTAATCATTCTTGACAAGCCTTTTTCATACCCCCTCCTGGCTCTCCTCAGTCCATTTTTGAGGTCTTTCCTAGCAAGCCTGTAATCCTTTAAACTTATGTTCGACCCTTGCTTCCTCCACCTTACGTAAGCTGCTTTCTTTCTTTTGACAAGAAGCTCCTCTGTTCTCACCATCCAAGGCTCCTTAACCTTACCCCTTATTGCCTGTTTCAGAGGAACAACTTTATCTATGCATCACTCGCAACAACTGCTCCTTAAATAGTCTCCAAATGTCAATTGCTCCCAATTTGTACTTTCCAACTCCTGCCTGATAGCGTCATTATTTTCTTTTCCCCAATTAAATTCTGTCCCATACTAACTGTTCGTCCCTCTCCATGGCTATGGTAAATGTGAGGCATTTGTGGTCACTGTCACCAAAATGTTCTCCCACCACGAGATCTGACATCTGTCCTGGCTCATTGCCAAATACCAAATCCAAAATGGCCTCTCCCCTCGTCGGCCTGTCTATATACTGAGTAAGGAAATCCTCCTGAACACACTTGTCAAAAACAGCTCCATCCAAACTATCTGCACTAAGGAGGTTCTAATTAATATTGGGAAAGTTGAAGTCACACATAACAACAATCTTCCTACATCTGCACTTATGGCATCATCTAAGGTACAGAGGTACCTCGATCCAGATCTTGAGTATGCTTAGGAAAAAAAATAAAGAAGTAAAAAGTCCACCATTACAGACCTTCAAAAATGGAAAATAGCAGTAATAAATTAGAAAAACAATAGAAATGAAATTTCAGAATAACAGTCTTGACATTTGGGAGACTTTGTCACACTCTGATGTAGAATTAGAAGAATTCATCAATATCCTCAATAGTGAGCACTGCTCCTTTAAAGTTTGAGGCACTATATCCAAGAAAAGCATTAATTTAGAACTACTCCCAATAAGTCATATTGGACCCTAAAAATTGACTCCGCTTCTCAGCACAGATTCTGTCAGACCTATTGTGTTTCTCCAGAACTTTCTGTTTATATTTCAGATCTCCAGTGTCTGCAGTGTTCAGCTTTTATTTGACTGCAACCTGAAGCAGACTTCAAACTCAAGGACATGATTCTCTAATTAGACATATTCTCCATTGAATTTAACTAAAAGACAGTGGTTGCAGGGTAGTTCAATAGTTAGCACTGTTGCCTCACAGCGCCAGGGACCTGAGTTTGACTCCCACCTCAGGCGACTATTTGTGTGGAGTTTGCACATTCGCCCCATGTCTGTACGAGCTTCCTCTGGATGCTCCAGTTTCCTCCCACAGTCCAAAGATGTGGAGGTTAGGTGAATCGGCCATATTAAATTTCCCATATTGTTAGGTGCATTAGTTAGGGGTACATATAGGGTAGGGGAATGGGTCTGGATGGGTTACTCTTCAGAGGGTTGGTCTGGACTTGTTGGGCCAAATGGCCCGTTTCCGCATTGTAGGTAATCTCATCTAAACATCTCTAGACAATATTTACTTAGAAAATTAAGACTGCAGCAAATCAAATATCACTCTTTCTACTGTTAAATTAAAGCGACACCACACAGAGGTTTCAAGATGGCTATCACATTGGAGAGGAAATCTTGCTCTCTTGGATAATCAAACATGACATAACTTCTGAAGTTTTTTTCTGTTTATTGTTGTAGAACAAAGATAGAAGAATGCAGAAGGATCAGATAATGTGGTGTATAACACATATCTGACAGATTGCTCGTCCTAGGTACCATGTTTAACAATTGCTAATAAAATCAAGCAAGTTTTTTCTGCTTCCTGCCAAACTGAAAAGCCCTGATATATTTGGAAGGGTATTAAGCGGCGTCATTTCTATGAATTTCAGTTTTGCCAAATCCAACATTCACCACGTAGCTGCACTAAAAACTCATAAGGAAAATAAGTTACCTTTATTCTTGCTTGTTGTATTTTTTTCCTGCTACAACAGTTATGATGTTCTTAAAGTAACTTAACTGGCTAGAAAATTCTTTGGGATGGCCTGAGTTTAAGAACAGTGCAATATAGATCCAGTTGCACTTTTTAGCAGTGTGGATCTCTGCTCTGTCAGACGTGTCCCAAGTTGGATGAGATATTAAACAATCTGTTCTCTCACATGGATATAAAAGATCTTATTACTAATAATGCAAAAGAGTTGGGAATTCTCCTGGTGTCTTGGCCAATATTTAGTAGAAGGTCAGGCAGCATCCAGGGAACAGGAGATTCGACGTTTCGGGCACAGGCTGACCTGCTGTGCTGTTCCAGCAATAAAGTTTCAACTTTGATCTCCAGCATCTGCAGACCTCACTTTCTCCGCCAATATTTAGTAATCAATCAACACAAATAAGATAGATTATCTGATCATTAACCTCATTGTGTGAAAGCTTGGCCTGTACAAATTAGCTGTCACAATGATGTGTCTCATACGAAAGATATAAATGGTACTAACTAAAATCAATTAATAGAATCATATGTTATACAGCATGGAAACAGACCCTTCAGTCCGAGTTACCCACACTGACCGTGTCCCATTTGACAGCACTTGGCCCATATCCCTCTAAACTTCTCCTTATACACCCAGCCAGATGCTTTTTTAAATCCTTGAATTGTACTCGCCTCTACCACTTCCTGTGGCAGCTTGTTCTACACACACACACATACACACACACACACCAACCTCTGCATGAAAATGTTATCCCTCAAATTCTTTTTAAATCTTTCCCCTCTCATCTTAAATTTATGCACTCTAGTATTGGACTGCCCCACCGAAGGAAATAAACCTTGGCTATTCACCCGATCCATGCCCCTCATGATTTTATAAATCTCTATATGGTCACCCTTCTATATCTGATGCTCCAGAGAAAATAAAGCCCCAGCCTATTTGACCTCTCCCTATAGTTCAAACCTTCCAATTCCAACAGCATCCTTGTAAATCTTTTCTGCAATCTGTCACCTTTAATAACATCCTTTGTATAGAACGGCGACCAGAATTGTACACAAGATTCTAAAAATGCCCTCAACAATGTCCTGTACAGCCACAACATGGCATCCCAAATCCTATACTCAATGTCCTGACCAATGAAGGCAAGCATACCTGTTGGGTATTTGCCTGGAAGCCATTTTCCTGATTCGGTTGAGAGTTCCATTTTGTGTCCCCAGCCAGAACTATGCATTCCTTACTATGAGGTAATGTGAAAGGTTGTCCTTATCTTTCTTCTCAATATAGTGTCTCCTCCCTTTGCTGAATTATCAGCGCAGGCTGTAGAACCAATCAAGCTGACATAGACTTTCCAATTAGTCCCCCTTCCTTCTCTAGTTATTGCCTCTTCATGGTCATTCAGCCAATTAGGGATATCTCTGCTTAGTATTAGCAATCTGTGTAACTAGAGCAAGTGGTAATACCATTTGATCTGTCCAGTTGTAGAATGCATAATAGTGCTTTAATTTTGAACTTAATGACTAATGTCTAATTTAGTACCAACTTGTCAGCATGCCAAACTTGTAATTAACGATCAGCTCCTATCTGTTTCCTCTATATAATCCTGTTGTATCCTGATGTACTTTGGAATAACACCGAGCCACAGTTAGGACAGTGAATTCCTCATGATATATCGTGTAATAAACTAATCAGTTCTCAAGGTCCGAGTCTCGAGAGCTTTCTTCAACAATACCAAACACTGGTAAGGCAGGCCAGTTTTATTCTGAATAGGAATGGTACAAATTGTCATCAAAACACACACAGATGGAAAATAATCATCCCATTTGCTCTTCTCTTCACCCTTTCTGCAACAATATAATCCTGACAGGCAAGAAATTACGATGTAAGATGTGATCAAAACAAAGAATATTCAAAAGTTGGCAGCACTGCTGATACTACATGCAGGTTTCATCCAGCTTTAATTAAGTTGGACTTTTGGAAATAAGCCACTTCCCTCAGAGGGAATTATGAACGGATATTTACAAAGTATTAGTTATAGTTAGTTCTTCACAAGGCAATTATGGCAATTTGATTGAACACTAAATTATTTACTCTGCAATGCGAATTATTCTAACTGGACAACAACTGTTTCTAATAAAGTACAAACATCTGACAGAACCTAATACAAGCAGCAGACTGGGAGTAATCAGTGAACTCATTTGTGTTTTTGTCTTAAATATCCTTGATATATTTATATGCTTCCTAATATTCATGACAGACAGCCATCTACTCACAAAGGGAATTCTAAATGTCTCCACAAGAAGGGCACCTTGCCAAGTGGAAGTTCTGCCAATAATCCCACTTGTGAATAGGTGACTGCATGATACAGAGCCAAACAACGTCGGTTACAGATACACTATGATATATCATTTAAATAGAGGTGATTAAAAAGTAAGAGCAATTTGTGTTCACGAAAGGTTGAAAGAAACAAAAATTAGATATTATAAATCATGACTGTCCTGTGTTATGTAAGGTAATGTTTCTAAAAGGATCAATGTTGGAGAATGTGTCAGGTACCACTTGGTCTGATGATATACCATAGACTTGAATGGGAAAACAAGTCTAGTTCTATATCCTGATAGAGGCAGCAATGACATTTCTGGCTCCTGTTAGTCTTAATGAAGATATCTATGCTGTGGAGGTGCTAGTGTTGGAATGGGGTGGACAAGGTCAGAAATCAGACACCAGGTTGTAGTCCAATAAGGTTTTAGAGAGTTACCCCTTTGTCAGGTGAGCTTCTGATTTCAAATAAACCTGTTGAACTATAACCTGGTGTCTGACTTCTGATCTTGAAGTTATCTAAGTAGCTAATGTATAAACATCTTGTATCTATTCCAATCATACAATAAACTCCATCTCACTGTTAAGACCAGAGCCCCTTCTTGTTAAGATTCTTCAATGGTTAGTTTCTTACCATTGCTGATCAAACATGTCCTCAGACACAACACTGGAAAAAAAAGGGGTCATCTCCTACCCAAACCACAAACTGCTGATGGTTACTATGTCAATATTGAACATGGTGATCAACTGTAGGGAACATTGCACAATGTTTCAAGATAATAATGGTAAAAAGAAATCTGTTCAAACCAGGAGAAAAATAAAATCAGAGAAAGATTGAACTCGCCATTTTAAGAATATCACCATTTTAAGAGACTTAGACAGGGAGCAGCAATAACTGCTTAAATGGAGTAACAATCCATAGAACTTGTGGATGGAATGTGAGTGCAAGAGCAATTCTCTAAGATAAAGCCTTCAGAGGTGAGAATGGGTGCAGGAATGACAATGAAGGCTTGGAGAGCAATAAAAAATATGAGATACTGGGCACTTACTAAGTGCTTGGAGAAGAAGGAGTTGTAGGGGCAATCCTGATTCAATGCTTCACTGTGAAGCAACAGTTTTGAGCTCCAGGTGTTAAGTTAAAGATCCTTGCAGGCAAATGGAAAAGTATTAAAGGACCAGGCTGGAGGGATAGAATGTAAAAACAAAGGACCAACCCTTTCTAATGATGTCAGCACCATAATAAAGGTACTCGTGAGCATGACTATAGTAGAGAAGTCAACTTGGGTGGCACCTTCACATCGCTGCCTCACAGCGCCAGGGACCCAGGTTTGATTCCAGTCTCGGGCGACACTTTGTGTGGAGTTTACACATTCTCCCCGTGTCAGTGAGGGTTTCCTCCAGGAGCTACAATCTCCTGCCACACCTAAAGATGTGCTGGTTAGGTGGATTGGTTATGCTAAATTGTCCCATAGTGTCCAGGGTGGGCTAGGTTATGGCAAATGTAGGGTTCCTGTGTTAGAATAGGGAGTTGGGTGGCATGCTCTTCGGAGGGTCAGTATGGGTTCAATGGCCTCTTTCAGCACAGGAAGGATTCTATGAACTGTTGTTAAATTAATTTCAATTGAGGCTCTAGCATCAGGAAAGTTGTGAAGCCAATTAGTAACAAAAAAGGGCAATTTAAAAGATTCATAAGACAGGGTCTCATTGAAGAAGGTCGTTAGGAAAATTTTAATAACTTGGTAACAGTGGGAGATATTTATTTCAAACCATGGATCTGGCAGAAGGTTCTACAAATCTTGCAGCTGCGTAAGGTTTAGCTGAGAAACCAGGGACAAATTCATACCTATGTTT
This sequence comes from Chiloscyllium plagiosum, assembly GCF_004010195.1. NCBI lineage: Eukaryota > Metazoa > Chordata > Chondrichthyes > Orectolobiformes > Hemiscylliidae > Chiloscyllium > Chiloscyllium plagiosum. Next base: position 13,210,456 of record NC_057739.1, on the reverse strand, counting down.
CAGACTGTGAATGGTGGAAAAGTATCTGTTTTGCCCACAAAGAAGCAGAGAATATCCATCTAGGTTACAGAAGGTGGGAAACCTTTGCAGGGGGCATAGTGGCTCAGTGGTTAAAACTGCTGCTTCACAGCGCCAGGAGCCATGGATCAATCCCAGCCTCAGGCGACTGTCTGCATGGAGTTGGCACATTCTACCCACATCTGCGTAGGTTTTCTCCCACAATCCAAAGATGTGCAGGTTAGATAAATTGGCCATAGTGTGCTGGGATATATAGGTTAGGTGCATTAGTCGGGGATAAATATAGGGATATGTGTTTGGGTTGGATACTTTTCAGACGGTCAGTGTGGACTTGTCAGGCCAAAGGGTCTGTTTCCACACTATAGTGATTCTATTCTATCTAAAGCCTTCATTTTGATTACTTAAAAATAACAGGAAAATGCCCAGTAAACACTTACCTGATACACTATTGTCATCTAGTTATTTATTGAAAGACAATATTACAGCATTTCATAATACAGGGTTTAAAACCTTGAACAACCTCTAAACTAAGGGGCCTAAATCAATCTGTGATATTACAAGACATTTAAAGAAAAAACAGCAGATTGCAAATAGTAATGAGGTGGTGTAAATTTAAAACAACTTTAGAGTAGTAAGAATCAACATATTTATCCTGTCATCCCAGGAATCAGTCTGATAAACCTTTGTTTCACTCCATCCATAGTCAAAGCATCCTTTCTCAAATTAGGAGACTGACACACCATACAATACAATAGATGTGGTCTTACCAAGGTCTTTACAATAGGAGCAAGACATCCCTGCTGAGATTCACGGCAGAATCCAAAAAGAAGAAACAAATTTGTTCAGATTACCCATGTTGGCATAAAAAAATTGCTTCATACTGTCAACAGGAATAAAGTCACACATTTTATTGGAGTTTTGAAAACTTCTTCTATCCCTAGCATCATCAGGGAATGTCCAAATGAGAAAAAATAGCAGTTTGTCAAAAGCAACAAATGTTGAGAACAAACATGAAAAGCAACAGCAGGAAATATAATATTATTTAAGCATTTAATCTCATAGATGGTCCAAATGGAACACCAGACTGGGCATCATGGAGAAAACAATTCTTGAGATAGAGTATTTAATTGTAAACGCTGAAAATGTGTTGCTGGAAAAGCGCAGCAGGTCAGGCAGCATCCAAGGAACAGGAGAATCGACGTTTCGGGCATAAGCCCTTTTTCAGGAATGAGGAAAGTGTGTCCAGCAGGCTAAGATAAAAGGTAGGGAGGAGGGACTTGGGGGAGGGGCTTTGGAAATGCGATATTGTAAAGCAATTCTAAGTCTCAAGATGAAACAACAAATGCATTATTGTATTCAATAGGTCTGACAGCTAATGACATTTTAAATCACCAAAATATTAAAAGAAATTATATCCGATTGTTGAGGAAGTTCTAACAGCTTTTGATAATTATTTCAATTTGAAAACAAAGTTCTTGAAAGAAAAATGATTAACAGAAGAGTTTAGTATGTAGAGAAACCAGAGCCAACATCATTATTGATCTCTATATTTAATTTGAGAGAATAAAGCTTTGATCTCAGATTTTACTGAGATGCAGAATGACTGATCAATCTTTGTCCACTTGATTACAATCCAAGCATGATTTGCCTTTGGGGAAAGATATCAAATTGTAATGCAAGCAGAAACATGGTGCACCTACAGATAATCCACAGAGGAGAAAGACAACAGTAGACAACAGAATCTAGCTATTTTATCAGCTGGAATACATTGAAACATAGAACATAGTACTAGAAATTGTCCTTTTCACCCTTTGCTTCTGACCTACTATTCAACAAGCTCATGGCTGATCGTCCATCACAGTATCCTTTGATTCCTCTAGACCTAAGAACTTTATCAAGTTCCTTGAAATCAACGAATAATTTTGCTCTCGACCATATTTTGTGGCAGAGAATTCCTCAGGCTCACCAGTCTCTGGGTGAAAACTAATTCTCCTCATTTCAGTCCTTCGTGGCCTAACCTGTATCCTTAGGCTGTAACATTTAGTTCTGTACTTCTTGGTCATTGGGAACTTCCTTCCTGCATTTAGCCTATCTAATTCTGTTTGAATTTTGTATGTTTCTATGAGAAGACCACTGATTCTTCTGAACTTTCGTAAACATAGTCCTAAGCAATCCAATCCCTCATCACATATTTATCCTGTCATCCCAGGAATCAGTCTGATAAACCTTTGTTTCACTCCATCCATAGTCAGAGCATCCTTTCTCAGATAAGGAGACTGACACACCATACAATACAATAGATATGGTCTTACCAAGGTCTTTACAATAGCAGCAGTGACATCCTTTTGAAATTCACGGCAGAATCCAAAAAGAAGAAACAAATTTGTTCAGATTACCCATGTTGGCAAAAAAAATTGCTTCATACTGTCAACAGGAAGAAGTCACACATTTTATTGGAGTTTTGAAAACTTCTTCTATCCCTAGCATCATCAGAGAATGTCCAAATGAGAAAAAATAGCAGTTTGTCAAAAGCAACAAATGTTAAGAACAAACATGAACTGTGTTGCCTTCAAGTTGAGCTCACTGACAAATTTCTCCATGGAATTGTTCACACTGTGAAAAAATATGCTGAAAAAATTGATAAAACAGGTATGATTTTGATTAATCAATAGAGCAGCTATGATTTTGATGCTGAACAATGATCTGACACAATCTCAACAGCAATATCTCAATCTTCGGTCTTTCGAAGACAAATCCAAGAATCATAGAATCCCTACAGTGTGGAAACAGGCCCTTCGGCCCAACAAGTCCGCACTGACCCTCCGATGAGTAACCCACGCAGACCCTTTCCCCTACCCTGTTACTCTACATTTATCCCTGACTAAAGCACTTAACCTACAGAATTACCAGTACTAGTCCCTGTAAGAGAGATATAGTCAAATCATCATGATCCCTCCAACAATATCCCTGAGGATGTAAAAATGCTTTGTTCACTGGGAAAACATTCACAGAGAATGAGTGAAGATATCCAAACCACTCAACAAAGTGAAGAACTGAGGTATATCAACACAGGTGCTTCAATAAATTGAGAGAAAAAAATTTGATAACTAAGAGGAGGTTTACTGTAACTAAGTGGAGATTTGCTGTAACTAAATGGAGACAACTGCATGGACACCATGGAATCTAGACCAGCACGCACCGGTTCATGACAAAATCAAAAAAAAGCAATCGCCTTGGCTGGAAATCCAGGAAACAATCGGGAAGGAAGTTTGTTTCAACAGAAAATCTGCCTTCCATGATGGATATTCAAAACATTTAAAGATCGTCCACATGTTGTTATGGAACACCAACCAATATCAGCACTGAAGAGCTCCTCTGAAAAGAGGATTCAGGAAATCAAGGATCCTGCAGATAAGACTAACTATTGGGTTTAACAGAAACACATCCCCTTTGAAAGATGTTTCTTCTTGGAGAAAAACGAGATCCTGATGATTTGAACCAAGGTCAACAGACCTCAAGCTGAAGAGTGGCTAATCTTACAAGTCCTAAAAGAGAATATTCTGGAAGATTTGTGAAACCTGTAGACTGCCTAAGTTTGTGAGGTCAGAAGCTTCTCTGAATGCTTAAATAGTGTGTGTGTGTGTGCGTGTATATGCATGTGTAAGGGGACACCTTGGAGACAATAATGTTTAAACCATCATTTTCAAAGGTTAGTGTAGGACATTGTATTTCGCACCACCTGATATCATGATGCCATACGGTCTGGATTTAAAGTGACGTATCTAACATTAGACTCTAATAGAGATTGATGTGTCATGTCTGGCTCCTTTTAGACTTAATTATAAAGTCTAACTACCTAATGTAGCTCCTGCCTATTGCTATCATGCAATAAGCAACATATTATTCTAATGACAAGTGAATCTGCTTGTTAAGATTCACTCAGGATTTATCCTCTAAGCTGCCAAACAAACTGGCTGAGATTGTATAAAATCATTTTACAAAAAGGTTGGTGGAAGTACTTTTCCCCAACCACAACAATTATTATCTTTGGGAAGACACTGTGCAGATTATCAATGATTAACAAAAATACATTTAACCCAACTTTACTAATAATCTATGCAGCATCACTCTATTAAAATCCATAAGAAAAATCAAGTTTGACCTCCAGTGTATTCTGTGCCCTCTTTTGTTCCCCTGTTTTTGTTCCCAGCAGAATTGTAATGGAATTCAATGACAGTATTGTCATCTTTTGAAAGACAATTAATATTCACGTAGCACATTTCATGTTCTCAGTGTTCACAACCAATCATTAAGTTTTAAAATGTAATGCAGAAACATAACAATTAATTGCACAGTGCAAGGTTCCAGCAACGGGAATGAGGTCTGCAACAAAATAAGCTGCTTTTAGTAGCATTTTGGTAAAAATATCACCCAGAATACAAAGAAAATCTTCCTCTCTCCTCATGAGCTTCTCTGTACTAACCTGAGCAAGCATACAAGGCTTCACTTTAACATCTCAAATGAAAAATGGGATAACCCGTCATTCTCTCTTTTTGCTGTAATCAGGGCCGATGTTCTGCTAACAGTGTACACTGATGTTGTAGCACATTGACCTCTGACTCAACTCTGATTCTAACTCTGAGCCAAAATTATCACTGACCCAAGGGTGTCATGAAGATTAGAAGCATTTTGAAATTTCAATTAAACAATATCACAAGAAATGACCTTAAAAGGCCAAAACGAGTCTTTTGCATTAAACTCACAACTTTTTGCCAAGACCGTATATGTCAACTTTGTGACTGACCTCAATCTTAAATTCTCGATTTCTGCTTTTCCATCAACATCACTTACTCTAATCTATTTCTGCCGAGTTAAAAAAAAGTTTAAAAGAGGGTTCACGCATACCATTTTTAAAATCTGTTTATCTCAATTTTGACAAAGCTTCCCAGATACAGAGTATTGTCAAAAACCACATGAAATTTGTCACTGTCTAACACTGATTAGCTTTAAATTGAATGGCCATCATAACTTAAAATGACATTTTTTAAAATTCTTAACACAATTATTTATGAGTCAAGTAGTAAACATTTAAACATGTGCAAAACTGTTAATGTTTATGTAACCTATATGAACCACAGAAGCAGACAATAATACGTTATTATCCTATGCAAATAGCAGTTGGGATAGGTCTCAAAGCATGCCTTTGTCTCTGACCCATCCAGTCTGCCAGTGGAAGATTTCCTCTAAGCAGTTAGCTTGAACCTGATGCCAAGCCCTATTGGCTCTGATAATCAGCCTAAATTGGCAGTTATCACCTCATTTGGATACCAGCTATTTGTGGGGAAGCCTCAAACCTTGATTTTGCCTCCAGCAAAGTGGCACAGAGGCAGGATGGCATTGACAAACTGGCATGTGGGCTGATGGCACAAATTTATATGCGACCACCAATTCTCCCCACCCCTACCCCTAACCCTGTCTCAGAACATGGAGACAAGAAACCTGCCCTCAGAGACAAAAGCAGCATGTTTGAGAATACCGTTGTCCCTGGTCCTTAACAGGGGCATCACCCATTTATTTGCTTCTGTCAAACCCAGTAGGCTAGTTTTTAAGATTGTCTGCAATTCTAAATCAAGAAGCATGGTCATTCATTTAAAACATGGTGCACAGGTATTTTGTGTTGGAGCTAGATAACTCTCGCATAACACAATCTAAAGTACAACACTGAAGAATCGGGAGTTGAGGTCCATTAATCTTACAATGTACATTATGTCATAACTGTCTTTTAATTATGGTGGTGTGCCTTGTTTGAAAGCAATTTTAGTTGTCAATAACAAAATATTGGTCTCTCCGTCAGATTTTCTTTTGAAGTGAATAAGGCATGATAAAATACATCACATCTCAAGTGATTCATATTCCATAAAATTTCCATCTGTGTGGATAGAGTATCTTGCTTTCCTCAGTCCTCTGTTCGACATTCTAAAGATTACTGATTTGAAAGGCTGCATGACAGAAACCCATTTGTTTTATTTTATCACTGATAATTCAAAGCACATATGCTATTACTCTTAACTACTACCACTGGCTATACCCATTTTATTGACTTTTGATTTTCTTCTTACATTCAACTGAATGAAGGTTAAAAACTTGCTGAAACTGGAATATTTACTCTATCACTTTCCTTCTCTACTGCTCTACTAAAGTCTCTGATTCATCTGGACTTAGTTACAAAGACTCCAATTACTGTAGGTGTTTCCTTTCAATCTCCACGATTGACTGTCGTGGAAACCATACTGGAGAATAGTTCCTAGATAGGGATTGTCAGCTCCCAAGGATCCTTGTGATGGAAGGATCAGTACTAAGTGGCAAACAATGGAAGTTGAAAAGTTCACAATATCCAAAAATTATACTGAAATTAGCTCACTGGCTCCTGTAGAATTACAACTTTGAACAATATGTACATTAAAAATTAGCATTCACAGAATTCTTTCATATACTTGGGATACCGTTAGGTGCTTTAAGGTACTTTTGTGAAATGCAGTAACAGTTATAAGAAACCTAGTAACTGGTAATTGTACAGCAAAAAACTTACAAATATTAATGAGGTTTATGCTAGAGAATAAGCTTTTGGTTTTAATAGGATGTGGGCGAACTCACTGGTCTTCTTTAAGATCAGCCTGGGAGGTCAACTGTGGATTTGATTTAAAATCTCTTTCATAGGGCAGGTGAGCTGAGTCTTGCCCTGCCCTGTTTAATTCTACAGAATAGATGTTGAATACATAATCCTCTGACTCAGAGGCGAAAGGTCTTGCATAACTATCACCCCCAATACACAATAAATGAAGTGAACTGTTCTGTGTGCTCAGCATATTGTTCTGAGCTAAACCCCATGATAAAATAAAACTGGAAGAATGAAGTAGCTGAATGAAAATAATTAATCAGAAAGCCAAGTTCGCAACTGAAGAAGCTGCATTATACACATCGTTGCCTTCAAAACAAACATTTGGCCAACAATGCAAATGTGTTTTGAATACACTGGGTAGAAATGAATTGTTCTTCCAGTCACCTGTTAAAACTTTGGTGCAGAGTTTGTAATCATTTATTTATTTTCAAACTGAGCCTTACCTGAACTGCTGCTCAAAATGCATAGTTGATTTATTAATGCAACTCCCCACAAGACTAGCATCTTAACTAAGGATTAACTTGTAGCTGGTCCATCCGCCTTTTCTCCAGTTATACCACAGCTTAATGGAAAGTATTGTAACATTGGCATTGTAAGATTGTCAGGGTTACATTTCTCACTCAACTCAGTTGTTGATAGATAAAATAAATATTTGAATCAAAATAATTTGAAAGATTATAGGTGACGTGCAGGGGTATAGAACTAATGGGATATCTCTTTCAAAAAGCTGGCACAAGCACAATGGGCTACATTCTGCATTTTAGATGACCTACAGGGTGGAAACAGGCCCTTCGGTCCAACCAGTCCACACCGACCCTTTGAAGAGTAACCCACCCAGACCTATTTCCCTCTGACTAATGATACTAGCACAATGGGCAATTTAGCATGGCCAATTCACCTGACCTGGACACCTTTGGACTGTGGGAGGAAACCCACGCAGACATGGGGAGAATGTGCAAACTCCACACAGACAGTTGGGCAAAGGCTGGAATCAAACCTGGGACCTTGGTGCTGTGAGGCAGCAGTGCTAACCACTGAGCCACCGTGCCATTACTTCATTCCAACATGCAATGGATTTTCTTTATGTTCAAATATGTCCAATGTTCACCACAATGATGAAAACGTGTTGGTTATAAAATAATGGTTATTCAAGCAAGTTAAAATTCTTCTTGAGAGTATAAATCCTGAACCCAAGGAATATAAGTTTCATTTTGGACTACCATGAGTACTGCAAGCCAATCTATTCAGTATTTCCTTGTGCTATCAAACTTAAAACATCAAGGACTACCTCACATCAACACCAAGCATACAGACTAAATGGAGCATGAGTGAATGAGCGATAAAAAAGTTGAAAATTTCAATAGCACATTGTCACTGACAAACGTTAATACTTCTTCAAGCATCAATAATAATACAACTTTAACATTTCATCAGCAAGAAAAGGAGTCAGTTGCTTTGCTGCAATTACCAGGATGCAGACTTTATTTGTTCATGGGATATGAGAAGGCTGACGAGATCAGCATATATTGCCCATCCTTAATTGTCTCGAAAACTTTGCCAGATTTCATTTACAGATTTTTACTCCAGATATTTACAGATTTCATATTTTCAAGACTGATGGTTTATATGATAACAAGTACCAATTTCAGCAATTAAAATGTTTACTTACTTTAACATCCAGACAGTCCAATCATTTTACTGAGCCTTAGAATTTCTGAAGGAGAGCTTCCACTTTGGGCAGAATCTCAAAATTGGGTGCACCTGCACTGATTAGGGTACAGTTCATGTTTCTGTGAAAATGTACTTGTAAGTTCACAAACCTGACACAATTTCATTAACAAAATACCAAATGCAGCAAACAAGCATTTTGATAAGGGCGTTCATCTCTGTCATGACATCTAGGTGAAAGTGAGGACTGCAGATACTGGAGATTAGAGTCGAAACTGTGGTGCTGGAAAAGCACAGCAGGTCGGGCAGCATCCGAGGAGCAGGAGAATCGATGTTTCGGACAAAAAATGATTTTCCTGCTCTTCAGATGCTGCCTGACCTGCTGTGCTTTTCCAGCACTACACTCTGTCATGACATCTGTTATGTAAAAAGACCTATGAAGAAGATACTTAAACATTTACTAATTTCATTGGTGAATGCTTGTTAAACTCTAGTCAAATATCGTGATAATTTTTGCAGATACAAATGACCTTACTTGTGCCCACACACTCAAGAAATTAGCTGACTTTGAAGAGTTGCTTTTGGATGGTTGCAATTCATGGAAACTCAGCATACCCAATATCCTGGTTTTGGGATATGACAAGTTTGCAAGCATTGGCAATGATTTTGAAAATAATTTTGCAACTGGCTTTAAAGATTCTGGAAGCTCAGTCTATGATTCGTGTCAATTTTCAGTGGTTTCCAAGATCTTTTATGTTGGCTGCTCCAATTTGTCAAAGATCAAAGAACAAAGTAAATTTACAGCCCAAGTACAAGCCCTTTGGTCCTGCAAGCCTGAGGCGATCCAAAAGTACTGTTTAACCCTGTCGGTCAATTCCTAAGCATCTGTATCCCTCTGCTCCCCACCTACTCATGCAACTGTACAGACGCATCTTAAATGAATCTACTGTGCCTGCCTCTACCACCTCTGCTGGCAATGCATTCCAAACGCCCATCACCCTCTGTGTGAAGTACTTGCCGATTATATCTCCCTTAAACTTTCCACGTCTCACCTTGAAAGCGTGACCTCTCGTTATTGAATCCTTCATCCTAGGAAGAAGCTTGTCTCTATCCACCCTGTCTATATCCTTTATGATTTTGTAAACTTCAATCAGATCCCCCCCGCCAATCGCCTTTTTTCTAATGAAAATAAGCCTAACCTACTCAACCTCTCTTCATAGCTAGCACCTTCCATACCAGGCAACATCCTCGTAAACCTTCTCTGCACCCTCTCCAAAGCATCCACGTCCTTTTGGCAATATGGTGACCAGAACTATACACAGTATTCTAAATGCGGCCGAACCAATGTCTTGTACAATTTTAACATGACTTGCCAGCTCTTATACTGAATACCCCATCCAATGAAGACAAGCATACTATATACCTTCTTGACCACTCTATCCACCTGTGCAGCAACCTTCAGGGTACAATGGACCTGCACTCCCAGATCTCTCTGCCCATCAACCTTTCCCAAAGCTCTTTCGTTCATTGCATAATATGTTTAGAATTAGTCTTGCCTAAATGCATCACCTCACATTTGTCTGGATGGAAAACCACCTGCTACTTTTCCGCCCAATTCTCCAGTCCATCTACATCCTCCTGTATTCTCTGACAGTCCCTTATGCTTTCTGCCACTCCACCAATCTTCGTGTCATCTGCAAACTTGCTGACCATACCAACAGTGCCTTCTTCCAGATCAGTTATCCGTATATTACAAACAACAGTGGCCCCAACACTGACCCTTGTGGAACACCACTGGTCACCTTTGTCCATTTCGAGAAACTCCCTTCAACTACTACTCTCTGTCTCCTGTTGCTCAACCAGTTCTTTATCCACCTAGCTAGAACACCCTACACAACATGTGACTTCACTTTCTCCATTAGTCTCCCATGGGGAACCTTATCAAAGCCTTACTAAAGTCCATGTATATGACATCAACAGCCCTTCCTTCATCTATCAACTTGGTCACGTCCTCGAAGAACTCTATTAAGTTGGTAAGGCACGATCTCCCCCACACAAAACCATGTTGCCTATCATTGATAAGCCCATTCTTTTCGAAATATAAATAGATCCTATCCCTCTGTAACTTCTCCAGCAACTTTCCCACCACTGACATCAGGCTCACTGTCTGTAGTTACCCGGAACATCTCTATGTCCCTTCTTGTACAGGCGGACAACGTAAGCAACCCTCCAGTCCTCCGGCACCTCACCTGTATTTAAGGATGCCACAAAGATATCTGTCAGGGCCCCAGCTATTTCCTCTCTCGCCTCCCTCAGCAACCTGGGATAGATCCCATCCAGTCCTGGGGATTTGTCCACCTTAATAACCTCTAGCCTACCCAACACATTTTCCCTACTTATGTTCTCCTGGGGATAGTGCTAAAAGAAGCACAAACTATTGGAAGTTCAACCCACTAGTTATGTTGCACACCAGTCAGAATAATTTATTTTTCAGCACCAGTGAACTGCAGATTATGTTCGAAGCACTTTCTATTGAATATTGCACGACTCTAGAAGAACTGTACATAAAGGCTAGGGCTAGCTTATCAGTTAAGTAGCTAAATGTAACTTAGCATATGGAGATATTTGGCCTACAGACTGTGTCTCTTCTTCATCCTTTGTCTTGCAAACAAGAAAAGTAAATGGAACATCTGATCAAGTCAAATCCGAAAAGCAGGCAAAAAACTCCAGAGGAGAACAAATCATCAGTCAAAAATATCAAAAGATGGTTTAGTGAGCTGGGCTTGGTTCAGAAATGCTACTGCCATATAGCATATTTAAGGAAGACTAGGTTAAGCTTTTTTTAAAAATGTATTTCAAAACTAGCCAGTATTTTTAGGATTTTCCATATCAATAAATTTTGCTGAAGTCAAACACGTATTTCTGAGCTGTTACATTTAATATACTCCTCAGTCTTTACAAAAGAGTCGCCAGATTGACACCTCAAAGCCCACAAACAGATGGCAACTTTTAACATTTAACAGTAACGGCTCTGAATAATGTAGTAACAACCATGATATTCCTATTAACAGCAACTGCTTGTTACTTGTCACTTCTAAATGGTGAGAATAAAAAGATCTTCATTGAAGAAGTGACAGATTAATAGAATTAAATTTCTTAAATACCAAATGAATCTAAGTGACACCTAAATTTGTACTTTTGAAAACCTGCATCATGACAGGCCATCTGTGCATAATGTGACTTCTAACAGTTTCTGCAACACATCAAACTTAGATTGCCAGCTTATTTAGTGAGGCCCATCAAAAAGAAAAGAACTTCACATTTCTGTACAGTTTTTCACCAACAAGTAACTGGCATTTTTTGTCTCTGAAGTTAAATCTTTACCTAACTCAATGAACAGATATAACAGATGCCATCTAATACAAAGGGAGGTAGTAGTCTAGTGATAATACTGCTGGACTAGTAATCCAGAGGCAAATATTAATTGGCAACTCAAGTTCAAGTCATACACTCAACTTCAAATGTGAAGTTCTTTTCTTTTTGATGGGCCTCACTAAGTAAGCTGGCAATCTGAGTCTGATGTGTTGCGGAAACTGTTAGAAGTCACATTATGCACAGATGGCCTGTCGTGATGCATGTTTTAAAAAGTACATATTTATAAATTTTATTCTATTAATCTGTGACTTCTTCATTGAAGATCTTTTTATTCTCACCGTTTAGAAGTGACAAGTAACAAGCAGTTGTTGTTAATAGGGATTTCATGGTTATTACTACATTATTCAGAGACATTACTGTTGAATTTAAGTTCAATGAACTAAAAAAGAACCCTGGAATTAGAAGCCAATCAGTAATGGTGAAAATGGATCTATCCCCAAAAAAGAATCTGATTCATAAGTATCCTTTCAAGAAGGAAAGCTGGTCTCCATGCAACTCCAAAACCAAAACAATATTGTCAACTGTGAACCTCCCTCTGAAATGAATTGGCAAGTCTTCCCATCCAAGCAATTAAACACAACCAAAATGTATTGGTCTTGCCAAAGTTACCTATATTCTGCAGAAGAAAACAAATGTGCGAAATGTGCAGAACTAGGTGTGTTGGAAGAGCACTGATACACTTAAATTAAACTGATACACTACATGCATGTATATTGGATTCATTTCCATGTTGTACTCTGAGTGAAAAGTGATGACAAGAACCTGCATTTTGAACAGAGAGGAACATCCTCTGTCAACTTCATTGAAGACAAGCAAACCGGATCCTGAATTGATGTAGGAATGACTAAGGACAGACTTAAAGGCAAATCTTAAGAGTGAATCTTTAAAGAGAAAGGCAAGTAGATGAAGGTTTAATAAAGCAAAGTGTAGACAATATATCTTAGGCAAACAATGATGTGGTTTTCAATGGCAGAGAAAAGTCATAAAGTGGAAAGCTGGAGTCAAAGGAATTCAGAATTTGAGGAAATTATGTGATGAAATTGAAATCTTGAAGGATCCTGGTATAAATGTAATTAGGGTAATCCTGATGAAGGGCTAATGCCCCAAATATCAATTCTCCTGCTCCTCCTGCTGCCTTACCTGCTGTGCTTTTCCAGCACCACACTCTTGACTCTGATCTCCAGCATCTGCGATCCTCACTTTCTCTTCATAAATGTAATTAATAAAATAATTAGCCTAAATTTTTATTTTACCATAATTTTAACTCCTATTGCTAAGCATGTCCATAGCCTTGACCATGATGTTTGATGAAAGTTCTTGAGATACAATTGATGTAAGATTTAAAAGTTCAGCTGATTAATGGTCACATAACATTAGTAAGTATACAATTACATTCATAGCACCACTGAAAAGTGCATTAAACTGGCACAACCACTCATCATTCATGGTACATAATATGTTACATTATACCAGCTAATTACCATGTGAACAAAGCCATTAAAGACATCAACAAATAGTCATGTCAACAAAAGAGACAATTTTATTTAATTGTGCTTTATATAAATCTTCATAACATTTATAAGTGCTAACATGTACATTTAGGATGTTAAGACGTGTAAGACTATGGGTCAAGTGCTTAAAAAGTGGGTTTAGAATAGTCAGGTGGGTGTTTTTGACTGGTGCAGACACAATGTTCTGAAGGGCCTTTTTCTGTGCTACAGCTCACTATGACTCTATTCCTGCAGCCATTAATAATTAGGAGCTCCATAATAACTATCATGAGCATCTACATTTCATCATAATTTCTAATATGTCACATTTTGAGTTCATGACATCCTAATTGACCACAAATATTTTTCTCCACTAAGTCAAATCCTTAAACTTGGAAACAAAATTTGAAGTTGGTGGGCAAATTTGCAACAATTAGTATGAATAATGACATTAGTCAAGGAAAATAAAATTATAATTAAAGTTGAAATTCAGCTTGAATTACAAAACCTTTACAGTAGGAGTGATACCGTATTCTGCATGTTACATATTCAAATGGACAAATTTGTATCATTTGATCTAAAGCGTTCTATATACCGAGCATGAACCTATCACTTTCTCATCATTTAATCTCTGAGGTTTATTTTTCCAAATCATTTTGGAAGATAATTTCTTTTACTTTGTTGAGTGAAAGTCACTGAAAGTTGAATATTAATGTGTATCAGTTGGGTTTCTAACTCATATTGTGGCACGGAGCAACATATACGTCCTAGATTAACGACTAATATTTGACATTAACTTCCTAGTGTTTGTCATAATGAACCTCAATATCTTAAGGCATATCACAAGTGGAACCTGCCTCAAAAACAGCAACTTGGTGGTGACAGCATATACTTAACCTTGGTGCTTGGACTGAGCTGTCCTTGACATGTATTCAAACTAGTCGAAGCAATTGCCTGTAAAATGTTGAATTTTTCCCAATCCTGGGTCTCAAAACCAGGCAACTAGGTCAGTGTCAAGATATACATGTCTTGTTTTATTTCCTCTGCTATTTCTGGGGGACTCCTGTGGACCACCCTATCAAGCAGGATCTGACGGAGCAGGGTGTCACCTACCTTCTGTCCTATTTCTTGGGGCAATTCACATGAACAGTGTCAGGCAGCTCTGGATTCACACGTTTGTGACCTGGTGCACTTCTGCATTTTGAAAATGATGCTGGTACCAGGTATTCCAGAAATCCCTGCGATGATAAGTACATCTGCCTCTGTGGAGAGGGGTGCAGTACATTGGTAATGAGGCAAGATCCAGAAAATGGTATGAGAAATCTCCCTTGATCTCACGGAGAGAAGCCCTCCATGAAAAGTTAGGCCATTCTTTTTGTCCTTACCTTTTGCCCTTTATCACATCAAAATTGGTATCCAGTGCAAAAGCAAATTGGTAAGAACTCAAAGATGTCTACAAATGTTGCTACTTCTAAAATAATAAAACAACAATGTGCTCAAATTAAACACCTGAAAGATTCTAAGGACTGTTAAAATGTGTAACCTTTGTTTCTGACTTTATATCAGACACGTTTTTCCTCTTTAAACTTGCTGTCCATGTGTGTGTTTTTGATGCTGCATCTTTATTGTAGTTCTCATGGTTTGTAGTTGATAAAACTCTTATTCCTATCATTTAAGAAAACCTTGACATTGGCTTTTTCTTTCATTTCAGACAATTGACTTTATTGATGTATAATGCAGCTGAGTGTTAAAAGAAATTCATTTATTTGTTGTGACTGACCACGAGAGTGTTAAAATGAGAGAGCTGATTTACCTGGTTTTAACATTGAAGCAAGCTACACTGAGCATAGGGAAATTTGTTGTTGGAGGAGTGAAAATCAGGGTGAGACTGAGTGATCAGGGGTATCTATAAACAATTATTCATTTCATGAGCGGTTCAAAGAATAAATAAATTCTCTAGAGGGCTCCCAATAGACAGTTAGTCACTGTCTTAATGGATACCAGAGAGAAATAACAATTCTATAAATATCAACATTAAGTGCACGATTTTTGTATCTTTAACATTTAAGTTGCACACGCTCCATATTATTAACATTTATAAGGCACGATAATGTCAGCTACATCATCCATGGATAAAAATAATGCAGGGATATGAGCCAATGAGAAATATCAAAAAGGAAAGCTAAGCATGTTTTGGACGAGCTAACCTGACAGCAGCCCAGACTAGTGACTGTCACACCTTCCTCCCTCAGGCTTCACTAATATCACAGTGTAAATGAAATTCTGGTCTTTTGCAACCTCGACCCTTTCTGTTAAGACTCAACTTCTCCTTTTCCTTTTCCCTCTTATGGTAATAATTTTTCCTGTCTAGCCATATTGTGAATGGACAGTTGGAATTTTGGATATTAGAAGTGGCTCATGGCCCCTCATTTCACAACTAAGTTATGAAATCAATATGTGCACACTTTTTAAATATACTTGTCTTTAATCCAAGAATTAAATGATCCCACCAAGAAAAAAACGTTGTAATTTTAAACTGTGATTGAACCTTATGGTAATAATCGCACGTACCATTGATTTTCAGAGGGATAGGGAAAATTGACAGAAGTATGACTGGTCAGGCATTACTGAGAAAAATGAAACATTTCTGCCTTTGTTAGATTTTGTACTGGCTTCTCTGTTGCTGTTCTCAACACAAGCACATGGTACAGTCAGTCATTTGTAGCTGTTTTCTGCAAGTTGGACGGCATTATAGCATATTCTGACTTTTAGTTGCAAATCAGAGTTTTGAGCAGTTCTCAAACTACCTTGGGATGCATAGCTTGATTGTATGTCAGTGTATGTCATAGTTTCCTGAGACTAAGGCTATCGTCTTCAAATCAAAACATTCAAGGTGATTGGCAGTGTTGGCAGAATTGCTCAGTAAAGCTCAAAAGACGTAATTGATCATTTTGTCATCTCTTTTTCCCATATTAGCCAACCCACACCAGGTTTTACAAACATTCAGACAATTCAAGACAATGTGAACTTGTGACTTTTAAAAGTAATCATGCCAGCAAAATAAATACAGAACATTTTAAAAAATTCACATATATCCATTGGTTTGTCTTTTGCAAGCTTTCATACTATCAATTCAGACCTTGCCTGTCTCAAAAGATTGGGCTTAAATTTCAAGACTTTCATTTCTGCAAATTGAAGAGAGCTTTCAAGTACAGTTGTGTGTTCTTAGTATGTATAGGCTGCACAAAGTTTCCTGCACAACATATCTATCATTGTGGATTGAAAGATAGAGTGGTTCCATCCCCACAACTAAGGAGGAGTTGGAACATTGGTCGATTATTTTGAGAAAGCTAAGTACTCGTAATTCAAAAAGATCCTCGCAAAGATTTTTTTAGAGCCCATTGAGATTTTTATAGTCATGGTCATAGAGTAATTTACAGCATAGAAAGAAGCTGTTCATCTGATTGATTATATGTTTACTCCCACTTCATCTCCCCTCCCGACCTTTTACATTTTAACTGGTTTTCACTGGAAGAATTGATCAAACCTTCACCACACACCCTCCAAATTTCTTTTCAATAATTTATATCTCCTTTGTTATTCAAGGAGCTCTGGTTTTGGCTCCTTTCCCTTTCACCCCTCTTGCAATGTACCTGAACATATACCTGACACATTTTTTCTTAAAGGTTCCCCACTAGTCTGCTAAAATTTCTCCTGTCAGTTTCTTATTCTATTTTACCTTGATTAGATCCCCTTTTGTAGCATTGTAATTAGCTGTCTTTCATATTAAAAGTTAGATTGTAGCTTGCTCTGATCCATTATTAATATAAACCATGTGAAGTAAATATCAGTCTTCCTCAAATGTTTCTCCACAGACACATAACCCACTTGGCCCACATATTTCCCATCACTAGCTTCAGTGATGCCTGATTTTCATGCATCAATAAAACTCTCCTGAAGACAGTTCAGAAACTTTATCTTTCTTCTAACATTAGCCCAATTAGTATTTGGACAATTAAGTCCTCCACCATCACCTCTCAATAGTTAGTTTTTGCTTTTCTCTATGAATTAGCTGCAGGTTCATTTCTCCATTTTGCTCCACAAATTGGACGACCATAGAATATTCCCAGTGTCACTAATCATAATCAAAAGGACCTTTTTCTCTTCAAGGAGGACTCTTTACAATGCTAGTCTCTCGATAATACCAGCTTTACAATACTTTACTTCTCTATTGTTTCTGAAAAGTTTATATCACTGTAAGTTGAGTGCCCAGTCCATTGTCAAACTACAGGGCAAACAGATATTTTATATGCCTGCAATCAAAGTATTGTGAAATATGTCATTATTTGCTCACTTCCCTGTATCAATTTGCTTATTTTGGATTTTACACCTTTTAGTAACTCAAAACTATTTTCTGTGCTTATATTTAAGATAGTGTCAGTACATTGTTAAATAGCTTTTTTTCTTTAATAAAAGCTGAAGAAGAGCTTTAGCCATGGCTTTCTCCACAACAAACCTCAAGAACAAAAATATTACCTAAAATTGACCTACTGTTGGGAAATAAAGCAGAGCAAGTAAATGAGGTGTCAGTGGGAGAGCACTTTGGGGCCAGTGACCATAATTGTATTAGATTTAAAATAATGATGGAAAAGAATAGGCTGGATCTAAAAGTTGAAATTCTAAATTGGAGGATGGCTAATTTTGATGGTATTAGGCAAGAACTTTCAAAAGTTGATTGGGCACAAGTTGAGGGATGCTGGAAAATGGGAAGCCTTCAGAAATGAGATAACGAGAGTCCAGAGAAAGTATATTCCTGTTAGGGTGAAAGGAAAGGCTGGTAGGTATAGGGAATGCTGGATGACTAAAGAAATTGACGGTTTGGTTAAGAAAACGAAGGAAGCATATATCATGTAGAGTCAGGATAGATCAAGTGAATCCTTAGAAGAGTATAAAGGCAGTAGGAGTATACTTAAGAGAGAAATCTGGAGGCAAGAAAGGGACATTAGATAGCTTTGGCAAATAGAGTTAAGGATAATCCAAAGGGTAGTTACAAATACATCAAGGACAAAAGGGTAACTAGGGAGAGAATAGGGGAGATACTAAGTGAGTATTTGGCATCAGTATTTACTGTGGAAAAGTACATGGAAGACATAGAATGTAGGGAAATAGATGGTGACACCTTGAAAAATGTCCATATTACAGAGGAGGAATTGCTGGATGTCTTGAAACACATACAAGTGGATAAATCCCTGGGTCATGATCAGGTATATTCTAGAACTCTGTGGGAAGCTAGGGAAGTGATTGTTGGGCCTCTTACTGAGATATTTGTATCATCGATAGTGACAGGTGAGGTGCAAGAAGACTGGCTAACGTGATGCGAACTGTTGGCTAACTGTTTAAGAAGGGTGGTAAGGACAAGCCAGGGAACAATAGACTAGTAAACCTGACCTCGGTGGTGGAGATGTTGTTGGAGGGAACCCTGAGGGACAGGACGTACATGTATTTGGAAAGGCAAGGACTGATTAAGGATAGTCAACATGGCTTTGTGCGTGGGAACTCATCTCTCACAAACTTGATTGTGTTTTTTGAAGAAGTAACAAAGAGGGTTGATGAGAGCCGAGTGGAAGATGTGAGGTGTTGACAAGGTTCCCCATGGGAGACTAGTTTGCAAGGTTAGATCTCATGCAAGACAGGGAGAACTAGCCACTTGGATATAGAACTCACTCAAAGGTAGAAAACAGAAGGTGATGGTGGAGGGTTGTTTTTCAGACTGGAGGCCTGTGACCAGTGGGGTGCCAATAGGATTGGTGCAGGGTCCACTACTTTTCATCATTTATTTAAATGATTTGTATGTGAGCATAAGAGGTATTGTTGGTAAGGTTGAAGATTACACCAAAATTGGAGGTGTACTGGACAGCGAAGAAGGTTACCTCAGATTACAATGGGATCTTGATCAGATGGGCCAATGGGCTGAAGAGTGGCAGATGGAATTTAATTTAGATAAATGTGAGGTACTGCATTTTGGGAAAGCAAATCTTAGCAGGACCTATATACTTAATGGTAAGGTCCGAGGGAGTATTGCTGAACAAAGAGACCTTGGAGTGCAGGTTCATAGCTCCTTGAAAGTGGAATAGCAGGTAAATAGGATGATGAAGAAGGCATTTGGTATGCTTTCCTTTATTGGTCAGAGTATTGAGTACAGGAGTTGGGAGGTCATGTTGCGGCTGTACAGGACTTTGGTTAGGCCACTGTTGGAATATTGCTTTCCACTATCGGAAAGGTGTTATGAAACTTGAAAGGGTGCAGAAAAGAGTTACAAGGATGCTGCCAGGGTTGGAGGATTTGAGCTTCAGGGAGAGGTTAAGGATGTTTTCCCTGTAGTGTCAGAGGCTGAGGGGTGACCTTATAGAGGTTTATAAAGTCATGAGAGGATGGATAGGATAAATAGACAAAGTATTTTCCCCAGAATGGGGTGTCCAAAACTAAAAAGCATAGGTTTAGGGTGAGGAGGATAGACATAAAAGAGACCTAGGGAGCAACTTTTTCACGCAGTGGGTGGTACGTGTATGGCATAAGCTGCCAGAGGAAGTGGTGGAGGCTGGTATAATTGCACCATTTAAGAGGCATTTGGATGCGTATATGAATAGGAAGGGTTTGGAGAGATAGAGGCTGGGTGCTGACAGTTGGGACTAGATTGGGTTGAGATATCTGGTCGGCATGGACGGATTGGACTGAAGGGTCTGTTTCGTGCTGTATATCTCTTTGACTCTACTCAAAATCATGAATGGGAAAATGAGATGAAGGGGAAGATAACATTCATAAACTATTTTATAGCATGCATACACAGATCATCCAAAATAGCAAATCAACATGGCAAGAAGGGATTGAACATTATGGCTTAGTTTTATCCTGTTTTCAGCTCGAAATGTGGTTTCTCTTCACGACGCTGAACAGGTTCTATCACTGTGTTTCTCCCAAATCTGCCTCATTAATTACCTACTCTGCACTCATGGTGCCCCTCTCAACCAGTTCTGGTCTCATTCTGCCACTCACTGCACATGGAACAATTCATCACTGTCAGGATATCCCTGGACTGACTAGTATCTCTGACATGAGTATCATCTTTAAAATACCATTGTATACCTGGACAAATATTGTTAGTCAAGAGCTGTCCTGCACAGTTTCTGCCATTTGCATCAGAAATGAGATAGTACAAGAAAATGGTACCCTGCTTTGTGGATGGAGTCCTGGAGGCCAATCAGATGGGGTGGTGCAGAGGCAAGATGTATGCTAACCCCAGAGCTGATAGTAGAGGCCACAATCCTAGACCATGCCAGCCTGGTTCAAGGTAGCCATTCTGGTCATTGCAGTCTGGCTGGGTGGAGGAATGTCCAATAATGTAGGAATGAGGTCAGTGACCTTTTCCGCTCCCCCAGCTAGGCACCGACTTCTCTCTGATACCTCACCGTCACACTATCTCTGTTACTGTAACCACCTCCCAACAAGGCTCATAGTTTGTCACTGTTGTCTGAAACAGTTTCCTTCACTTGTTCTCACTCATACCTACCCCCCGATAGCACTAACCTTGCATGCCCTCACTCGTTCACATCACCTCCCCAGCTCCACCAAAGGTAACACCAGGGCTGCCCAGTTGTATTGCTTTTAACACATGCCCATCTCTCTCTCTCTCATTCCAGGTTGAAAACAATGGGGCAGAAAGAGTTAAGACAAATGATGGACTGCCAAAAATTTGGTTTCTTACCACCCTGAATGGTCACTAACCATGTCCTAGCCCCACTTACTGGAGTCTGTCCTTGACTTATCGTGTTGGGTCCCCTGACTAAAGGCCATGTCCCTTGGGTTGACTGAGGATTGCTAAAACTACGACAAGTGATCCTGGTTTTGTATCTCCACAAACAGCATGGTAATTAACTGTACTGTCAGATTAGTATTTTTGGTAGAGGGACAAAAAGAAAAAGGCAAGGCAAGACAGAATGCTGTGAGCATCTGGATAGACTGAGCGCTAACATAGCAAGCAAACAAACTGGAAGTGCAATCAGGTCCAGTACATAAGCTGGATGCATGTCCCTGAGCACAACGCTGCAGCATTGAAATGATAGTTTCCATTGCTCCCCCAGGTACAATATTAACATGCAGAAGCGCAGAGGAAGTAGACTAACGATGTACCATGAATTTGATTTGATTTGATTAATTGTTGTCACATGTACCAAGATACAGTGAAAAGTGTTGTTTTGTGTGCTCAATCAGCAGATCATGACATACAGCAGTGCATCATGTAGCAGAACAGAGTGCAGAATATCATATTAATGTCACACAGAAGGTACAGAGAGAGAGATCAACATTATCATTTGAGAGGTCCATTCAAAAGACTGATAACAGCAGAGAAGAAGCTGTTCTTGAATCTGTTAGTACATGTATTCAGACTTTTATATTTTCTGCCTGACAAAAGATGGTGGAAGAGAATATAATCGGGGTGGGAGAGGTCTTTGATTGGATTGGTTGCTTTGCTGAGGCAGTAGGAATTATAGATGAGGTAAGATAAAGGTTATGAGAGAACATTTTCTGACAAAAGGGTCAATGGATCCAAAACTTATTTCTGCTTCTCTCTCAAGCAAGTCTGAGAGAGAGCCAAACTTGCTGAGTTTCTTCAGCACTTTCTGTTTTTGTTTCATCTACAGTTATTTATTCTATTTCTGTTAGAAATACCGTACAAATGAACATAAACAAGATGTGCACTGGTTTAAGATTTTTAATCTATAACAGATAGAAGGATGGTGATGCATGTATCTTTAAATGAGTTGTCTCTAATACATTGCACAAGTGACAAAGTCATGCTCATTTCAAAGTAGCCTGAGCATTTTTAACACAACAAGTCAATCTAAATGTGTACCACGTGCCTGGATTGAAACATAATTGTTTTGATAAAACTACATCCTAAATTGAAATATTCTATTTGGATGGATAGAACTTGTGTTTAGTCATATCTTTTGTGTGCTCTTGATTTTCCAGAACAGTTCACCTCATGAAATCTCTTTGACATATGGTCACTGTTGAAATGTACATCCCTTGGTCCATTTCTGCATACTATAGTTCTCTAAAACAGCAAAAGAAAGAAAAAGATGTTTATGTTTAAATAGTTCTTTTTGTGAACACCAGTCATTTGAAAGTGCTTTACAGCCAATAATGTCAATTTGAAGTGTAGTCATTGCTTTAATGTAAGAAGTAAGTCAGCCAATTTGCGCATAACAACTCAAGCAAACAGCAATGTGATAGTGATGAGATAACCAACAACTGTAAAGCATATTGAAGGATAAATATTGGCCTGAACACTCGGGATAACTGAAATAAAATCAAAGAACTTGCTGCAATTCTGAAATGAAAACAGGAAGTGCAAGAAAAACTCAGCAGGTCTGACAATATCTATGGAGAGTAAAACATAGTTACTGTTTCAGGTCTAGTGACCCTTCATCAGAACCAGAATAACTGCCCCTTTTCTTCAAACTAATGCAATGGAATATTATGTGTTCGTTTGAGAAGGCACTTGAGAATTGGATTTAATTTCTCATCGAAAAGGCAGCACTTGAGACAATGCAGCACCCCCTCATTACTGCACTAGAACACAAGCCTGGAGTTTTTTGCTCAGTTCCTGGGACACAATATGAATATGTAATATTATGAGTCAGGGCCGAGAGTGCTAGCAGCTGAGCCACAGATGAGAGTAAGTGATTGGACTTTCTATTTTTGATGGATTGCTTGAGGCTTATAGATACAGTCCACCAGCAGAACTTTTCTTCCTTCTTTCAATATGGTAATGTACATCCAATTAGGTTGTTGGAATCTCAGCTTCGGAAAGATAGCCCTTTTGACGTATAGCACTCCCTCTGCACTCTATTAAACTGCCAGTCAAGGTGATGTACATTAGTCCAAGATGAGTCTACTTCAACCCAAAACATCTGAATCACAAGCAGGACTACCATATTTGAGCCAAGCTGACAGCTGTGCTGCAAATATACTGAGTAATCGGTGCATGGGGTGTAGCAACTGTAGCTCGGGCATCTTGCTCAAACAACCTGCAATCAAAAACAAAGACTGTTCACAATGTTGGAGTGACATTTTAGTTAAACTCGTCACACCACCCACTGTTTGATGAGCAAACACAGCAGTACATCATGTGTAGACATTGCCGAGCCAAAGTACTCTTTAGCCACATGTGAAGCTGAGGTCTTCCAGCTCCTGTCATCTCACATTCAAAAACAATGAGCTTGAGAATACAAGAACACCTCATTAATACAAACTAACCTAATAGCAACTCAGAGGAGATTAGATGCTCATTTGATAGTTTATTGATTCTATGTGGAATGTCAAGGTCTCCAAATTTCATTCAATCACTGTTTATTTTCTAGGATAGCATATCTATTCCATTTCAAACATCTCTAAATTCATTTTGTGAATTACGATGGGAAACGTAGATTACATTATCTCACATAGCATTGTAGAAGCACCATTTATTGATATGAGAATGTAAAGGTCATGGTATGATATGTTCAATATTTGAGTTCAGGTTAATGAGTGCAATATTCATCATAGATATCTAAAGGAAAAAAAATCAAATTGAATGAATTCATGTCCAAACTTAATGCAGTTTAAAGTGAACAAGGAGACATGTCTCTTTTGAAAGTAAAGCAACAGCAAGGATGATTTATATTGGTTACTGATCTGTCATTGAAAATAATTGAAATAAAGTCACCATTGTCCATGATACCATTTTTCTACCCATCACTTTCCCTCTGTTAATCTCCATTAGCTGTGAAGAGTCTGAGATTTCCTTTGGACATGAAAGGTTTTTAATAAAGATAAAGCTTTTAGGTTGAAGCAAACTACAAAGAATTAAGATGCACTGCATTTTCAATTCTTCTCCATTGCCATATGCTGTAGCTTTTATATTGCTTAATGTTCCTTCAGCTAAGATGCTACAACCTATGTACAATGGCAAAACTCTCATAATCATTCCTAATAATTCACAATAATTCTCTGCAACATGTTATAGTCATAGTCATACAGCACAGACACAGACCTTTTGGTAGAACTCATCCACGCTAACAAGACATTCCAATTTGACCTGGTCCCATTTGCCAGCTTTAGGCCAATGTCCTTCTAAACACTTGCTAATCATATACCCATCCAGATGCCTTTTATACAGTGTAATTGTACCCACCTCCACCACTTCCACCCATGCACCACTCTCTGTGTGAAAAAGTTACCTCTCAGATTCTCAAGGTTCATTCAGCATTTAGATTTATGTCCTGGCTGTCCATGGTTAAAGACTAATTGTATTACTGTCAATGATGCTCAATAATTATCAAAAGTGAACAGACTTCCAATAGGGGTAGATGGCTGAGAAGGTAAACATCAAAATCTGCCAGATGTTTGCACAAGGATAACTTACCGTACTAGTAAAATAACTAGGCAGTAATCTGACAACAGGATAAGCACAGGATAGAGAAAGGATAGCAAGTGCTTAACAAGAAAGGCAAGAATCTTTCCACCTATCACATTTCCGACGCCCCTCCCCCAAGTCCCTCCTCCCTATCTTTTATCTTAGCCTGCTGGACAAACTTTCCTCATTCCTGAAGAAGGGCTTATGCCCGAAACGTCGATTCTCCTGTTCCCTGGATGCTGCCTGACCTGCTGCGCTACTCCAGCAACACATTTTCAGTTCTGATCTCCAGCATCTGCACACCTCACTTTCTCCTCCTTGTAAGGCAATGCAATACAAGCAGAAATGGCAATGTTATTACACAGTGGGATACAATTCTTAAAGCCTAAAGCATTCTGTTTCAAGTCACAGCATTTGAACATGTTAAGACTGTTGGTGTTACATTTTGTATCTGTAGGGAAAGGTGCCAGTGAAGCTGGGCAACAGTGCAACACTATGGATGGTATAATTAATGTAGAATGCTAGGAAGGAAGAGTAAGGGAAGATGGTGGAGATTAGATAAAGTTGGAGATGGCAGAAGAAGACATTTTGTATGCAAGGTTTGATAACTGGAAATAGAGGACAAGGAGATTGTAACAAATCTGAGAGGTCTGGCAATTTAGGGCAATGATGTGTGAAGTGGAACAGATTCTATCACAGTCCTGTTCACTACAGGGGTTAGAAATCCTTGAGCTTCAATTTACTCCAATTTTAACCATTTTTGTCCTTGTTATTCACCCATTCATAGAATCTATGCATTGTTGGCTGAACCAGCATTTATTGCTCATTCTTAATTTTCCTGCAGAAAGTGGAGCAAGTTACCATCTCAAACCATTGAAATTCATGTGATGTACGTACCCCGACAATGCTGTTAGGAAAGGAGCTCTAAGACTTTCACCTAGCAACAGTGAAGGAGCAATGATATAATTCCAAGTCAGTTTGGTATATGGCTTGGGAACTTGTAGTTGGTGGTGTCGCCATGAAATTTCTGTCCCTGTCCTTATATGTGGCAGAGGTTGTGGTTTTGGAAGGTGCTGTTGATGGGACCTTGGTGAGTTGTTACAGTGCATCCTGGAAATGGTATAGACTGCTGCCCCTGTGCATTACTTCAGTAAAGTCTTTGATAAGCTTCCACATGGTAGGATTTTTGGAGAAAATGGGGAAGCATGGGATTGAGGGTGATTTGGCAGTTTGGATTAGAAACTGGCTTTCTCTAGGAAGACAGCGAGTGGTGGTTGATGGAAAATATTCAGCCTGGAGTCCAGTTATTGGTGGTGTGCCACAAGGATCTGTTTTGGGACCACTGCTGTTTGTCATTTCTATAAATGACTTGGATGCAGACATAGGTGATGCGTTAGTAAGTTTGCAGATGACACTAAAGTCAGTGGAGTGGTGGACGGTGTGGAAGAATGTTGCAGATAATATGGTACTTGGATAAACTGCAGAATTGGGTTGAGAGGTGGCAAATGAAGTTTATTGCTGATAAATGTGAGGCGATTCACTTTGGGAAGAATAACAGGATGGCAGAATACTGGGTCAGTGGAAAGATTCTTGGTAGTGTGGATATGCAAAGGGATCTTGGTGTCCATGTATATAGATCCCTGAAAGTTGCCACCCAGGTTAATAATGTTGTTAAGAAGGCATACGGTGTATTAGGTTTTATTGGTATTGCTGCAACTGTACAAAATGCTAGCGTGGCCTCACTTGGAATGTTGTTCTGGTCGTCCCATTACAGGAAAGATGTAGAAGCATTGGAAAAGGTATAGAGGAGATTTACCAGGATGTTGTATTGCTGCAACTGTACAAAATGCTAGCGTGGCCTCACTTGGAATGTTGTTCTAGTCGTCCCATTACAGGAAAGATGTAGAAGCATTGGAAAAGGTATAGAGGAGATTTACCAGGATGTTGCCTGGTCTGGAGGGAAGGTCTTATAAGGAAAGACTGAGAGACTTGGGTCTGTTCTCATTAGAGAGAAGAAGGCTAAAAGAGGATTAAATAGAGACACACAAGATGATCAGAGGATTGGATAGGATGGAAAGTCAGAGTCTTTTTCCTAGGATGAGTTTGTTGGCTTGTACGAGGAGGAAACAGCTGCAAATTGAGGGGTGATAGATTTAAGACAGATGTCAGAGGCAGGTTCTTTACTCAGACAGTGGTAAGGGCGTCGAATGCCCTGCCTACCAATGTAGTTAACTCAACAACATTTGGGGCATTTAAACAATCCTTGGATAAGCGTATGGATGATAATGGGAGAGTGTAGAGGGATAGGCTTAGATTAGTTCACAAGTCAATGCAACATCGAGGGCCGAAGGGCCTGTTCTGTGCTGTATTGTTCAATGTCCTATGTTCTAAGTTCTACGTTCTATGTTCTATCCAGTGATGGTATATGGAATGATTGCAATTGGTGGTGGACAGACCATCATTCATATGGGTTGCTTTGTCCTGCAGTATGTTGATTTTCTTGAGTATTGTTGGAGCTGCAGCCATCTAAGAAAATGGAGAGTATTACAACTCTCATCTGATTTGTGCCATGGAGATGGTGGACAGAATTTGTGGAGTTGGGAGGTAAGTTATTCACCAGAGAAATCTCAGCCCTGAATTGTTATTGTAGACACAGTAAATATAAAAGTGGTCAGTTCAATTGCTAGTCAATAATAACTCTCAATATGGTGCTAGAGGGGAATTTCACAATGGTAATGCCTTTGAATTTAAAGGAGAGATTCTTCAAATCTCTACTGTTTACGTTAGTCATTGCCTGACAATGGTGTGGTGTGAATCTTACTCGTTACTTATCTACCCAAGTCTGTCTACATATGAATAAGGGCCTGAAGAAGGGCTTATGCCCGAAACGTCGATTCTCCTGTTCCCTGGATGCTGCCTGACCTGCTGTGCTTTTCCAGCAACACATTTTCAGCTACATATGAATAAGGACAGCTTCAGTGTTTGAGGAGTTGCGAATTGTGTTGAAAACTGTACAATCATCAGGAACATTCCAATGTCTGAAATTATGAGAAAAGAATATTAATGAAGCAACCTGAAGATGGTTGAGCCTGGAACACCATGCTAGGAATCTCAGTGGGCTCTTATATTGCACTTATAATGTTCCTACCTTTGAGCCAGGAGGCCTGTGTTCAAATGCCATGTACTCCAGAGATGTGTAATAACACCGCTGAACAGATTGAGTAGAAAGTATCTATCCTGTGAAGCTCTGATAGTGATATCCATGGGAAAAAGGTGACTGACCTCCAGCCTGTACATTTTATGAGGAGAAAAGAAAGACATTTGGAAAGGCGCTTGGAAAATATGGCATAATCAGAACAAGTATATGCAAGACAGTGAAACACCTGTAAGTAATAGACTTTTCATTGTACCAAGGTTGAAAACAGCACCATTCAGTTGGTTACGTGTTAGGGAGATATTGCAATAAATTTAAATAGAAAACCAATTCATAAAGGGAAAGAGAGAGAAGTTGATAGGAAAATTTAAATGCAAATGATAACTCATGGCAGGGGGAATGTGTCCCTTATATTGGCCAAACCAAAATCTTAACACTGCTGTAGATTTTTCAACAACTTGGCTTGAAGGCTTCAGATTGGTATTGAGTTTCCATCTGACATACACCTAACTGACCAAAAATCCAACATGCCATATTCCTTTTTTCAATGTCAACTTTCTCTGTATTATGAAAGGAAACAAATACAACACCTGTCTATCGTAAAGTAACATCAAATCATAGAGCAATTTACGTGAATCAAGATTACATTCAGAGAAAGGTAAGCGTAATGGTAACAATATAAAGATGATAGCTTGTTATTAGCCAAGTTAACTATTCTAACATAACAGCTCTTCAATAATTTTAATGCACACTGATTTTATCTTTAATAAGTGATTAAATACTAAATTTTAATAAGGAAGCAAAAAGGAATAAAGAGAATACCTGTTTAATAAAGCTGTAATTAAAAACATGCAGAATGTGTAACTAATGCAGCAGTCACATGAAATGATTCATATTGCTAATATTATGAAAGCTACAATTTAATAATGAATCCTCGAGCAGCCAATGTCTTACACTATTATTCATGATACAGCCACTGGTGCTACATTCATTGATATAAATTAGATTCTCAACTACAAGAATTTATAACTCAGTTCCAGCTAATTTTTGCCATGTAGCACATCAGATGAATGAATCATAATTCGAAGTCAATATTGGCAGACAATGCTGCAAATGTTCGAAAAATAAATCTTCCCCCATCTGCTGTACAACTGTGTTGATAAGGAGATTCAGTAAGATTGAGTGCTAGAGTGCAATAGCACTTGCAGTAAACAATGAGGAGGAAGTTAGCAGATGTCAGGAGGACATAAGCAGATTGTGGAAAGGGACAGACAGATGGTCAATGGGAGTTTAACATCGACAATTCTGAAGTGAAACATGTTTGGACAAACAATGAGAGATGCAGTGTCAACTAATTCTAAAAGAGACTGGGGTTGAGTTTTTTTTATGATTTTGAAGGTGACTGGACAACATTAGAGGAATATTGAAAAGATATCCTGGGTTGTATTGATAGAAAGATCTTGTATATAGTGTGGATCAGTCGTAAGCATCTGAGGTGCTATGGATAGAAAATTCACTATCACCCATCCCTCTTCTTAGTATTGACCTAAGTACTGTTTGCAGTATTCATACTTGGAAGGATATCAACACAACATCTTCGGTGGAAGATAGGCCCAGTATGACTTAATAGCTAGTTGCATTACATTTGAGGTACATGATACTCTATTGTTTAACATCAGGTTCAACTTAAAAGCAAGCATACTCTCTGCTACTGAAACGTTCTGGTCGAGACAATGAGACTGGTCAACATATTGGATATGAGCAAAGCAAACTTGTTTTTTTCCCTCAAAGTAACAGACTTGCTTATCCTGATGGCAGAGCCTATCTTGAGATTTTAGTTAATGCTTTCAGGTCCAAACTATCTTATACAATGAAATGTTATAAGCTATTGGAACACAAGCAAAAAAAGGTATGCTAAAACTTTACAGAACATGTGTTAGCCCTTGGGTAAACTATTGTAGCTAATTCCAGTAGCTTTAGGAAAAATGTCAAGGCTTTGGAGATGGTGTAGATTAATATTATCAGAATGGTATGAGCGATGAACGGTGGAGAAAAAATGAAAGCTTGGCTGAATCTCTTAAGAACAGTGAAGGGGTTCAAAATCACGAAACATTTTGATAGACTAATATTTGCAGAAAAATCTTGTGGAGTGTTTATAGTATTCAGGTGAGAAGATATGATTTTGTAATATAGTGTGTTATGTGAGATGTTATAAAGAAAGACAAAATACTTTTAAAGAAACAGAGACCCACCTCAAATGTCATTGATTCATCAGATCCTAGGTACTTGCTCCGTCTGAATATCAGAATGAAAGTTAATGACTGGGTCATTACATTCAAAATGCAGGTCATAGTGTATTCAGAAAACCTAGGTTAAATGATTAAAACAATTTTTATTGGTTAGGATAAAGATGTAGTCAAATTTTGCTATACATGTCAGGTAGTATAGATAACTTAACCCTTAATTAAATCAGCACCACTACTTCCAATCCCAGAAACCTACCAAAAACAAGGAATGAAAAGCCATAACGTTTAATGATTATGGTTGTCTCCACAATATTTCATGAGCAAAAGCCTTTAGGAAAAAAATACAGCAAAAATGGCAGTGGAAAAGATAATTTGATTCTTTACAAGCTATGAATAATCCAAAAAATATATAATCATGTCAAGGCTCAATTTTTATGCTGCAAATACTCAAATGTTGACTAATTTAGGAATAAAACATCTTACATCTTCTGCTTATCTCCTATAGTCTCAAGGTGTTTTGGAAAAATGGCATCAAGCTTTGAAAACTATGATTGGGGTTTCTTGCCATGAATGTACTAATGATTGGGATCAAGAAATTCCATTATTGCTATTTGCCATTAGGGATGCTCCTAACATGTCCACAAGATTTACTCCTTTTGAACTAATTTACGGACATGAGGTGAGAGGGCAACTTTGTCTAATCAAAGAGAAATGGATAAACAATTCTCAGAAACTATACTTCCAAACTATGCTTCAAAATTTCAGAGAGAAAGTGTGCATGTGAGAGGGTTTAAAAGCATTTTAAGGATCCTCAACAAACAATGAAAATGAGAACAGATTAAAAAAGGCCAAAGTTTGAAATTCTTCAGTTGGGACACAAGGTCATGTTGCCTATTTCTGGGGAATCATTAGAAGCAAGGTTCACTGGACCTTATCACATCAAAAAGAAACTCAATGATGTGAATCATGTACTGAGTGGGAATATATTGAAAAGATGTTCCTTAAGTGACAATAATCAAGGAAAAGTTTATTATGATCATGAAAAAAAAATTGGGAATGAGATAGAAATATCAAAACAATTACAGTATAAATCATGATGTGGAGGAGCTGGTGTTGGACTGGGATGGACAAAGTTAAAAATCACACAACAGCAGGTTATAGTTCAACAGGTTTATTTGGAAGCACTAACTTTCAGAGTACTGCTCCTTCATCAGGTAGCTGTCAGAATAAGTCAGAAATTGAAAATTCAGAAGTTAACCCACTATCAGATTGGAAAAGACATAGGTACTTAAAAAGTTCAATAGCATCAGGTTTTATCTTTCAGAAAATGAACAAAGTGACGACGGCTATTACAGAAGCATAAACCAATTTGTGGAATCAACCAGGAGAAAGACTTTTGGTAGTTCATTTTGCTAATGTTGGGAATATATTACTTATAAATCAACATCCTTACAGATTCAGTTCAGAGAGTTTAGCTCAGGTGAGGACAGAGATTAAACTCGCGATGGAAAATTACGTTACTTAATTGTAACAATGGAGCTCACCTATTGTAATGGTGTTGAAACTGTATGGGTCACACAGATTTTATGTTAGCTATTGTAAAGTCAATGTGGTACAGGATTGGAAAATTGCATTGAATGAACTGGACATGTGCAATCCATCACAAGAACAAAAACAGGATATTGGAAAGTCCCATTGACTGATAGAGTCAAATAAAGTTGGTCAATTAAACCATTGAACATAAGAAATAGAAGCAGAAGTAGGCCATTTGGCTCCTCAAGGTTGTCTTATCATTCAAAAGGATCATGGTTGATCTGCCCTACGTTTTAACTCCCCTTTTGTGCTAGCACCCCACAATGGAAGGACTGTGTAATAAGTTGCATGCATTGACCATTTGGTTGTTCTTCGCCAAACCTGGGAAAAAACTCATTTACATGACTTGATTGAACTGTTCGTTCAGCAATGTCAATCCAATTTGATTATAAATCTGACTAAGAATGTATTTACCAAGGCAAAGGTGACTTATTTGGACCATACAGTGTGATAAGGCAAAGATACACTGAGAGAGGTGAAAGCACAGGCTATTTTGGATCTTCCCATGCTTACACAAACCTGAAACTTGGCGTTTTTTTTGGCATGTGTTCTATCGCAAGTTTGTTAGGAACTTCAGCACTGTCATTGTACCTTTAATAAACTGGTTTAAAAAAAGCAGCAAGTTGAACTGGACACAGAAGTGTCAAAGTGCTTTTGATAGCTTGATAGCCGTGTTGAGAACTGCACCTAGTTTATCTATGACTAATTGCAAAAAGCCTTTCAAATTGGTTGGCGATCCCAATGCATCAGTGTTGACATTTCTTTACTATAAAATAATAAAATGAGCATTGAATGGCCTGTTAGCTACATTTTGACAAAACTGACCACATGTCAGCAAGAATATTGCACAATAGAGAAGGAAACATTCAGTCCTATGATGGGTCTACAACATTTATGTCACCAACCATGTGAAAGCAATGGTAACCTACTCAGACCACAAACTTTTGATGTCTTGATGTAATTCTTGGATGTATTTTGGATCAAGAAGTTGTGATCATTTTGTTAGAGCTTAATTCTCCAATCATATAACTTGACAATTGTTCGGTGCCTTGAAAAGAAAACATTATAATCTATGCTTTATCAAGAGTACATTTGAAGGACTCATAGTGATGTGGTGTTTATTCACTTACGTAAAATATATTTGCTCGATAACTAAATGCGTGATTAATATCTTATATTTTTCCAAATAATCTGATGCAACAATAGCACTAAGGTAGTGTTTGATGAGTAATGAAAATCCTTCTTAAAGATTCAATGTTTTTCTTTTTGGGGAGAGGTGAGACATAGTGGTTAGCACTGCTGCCTCACAGCACCAGGGATCTGGGTTCATTTCCACTCTCAGGTGACTGTCTGTGTGGAGTTTACATGTTCTCCCCTTGTCTGCATGGGTTTCCTCCCACAGTCCAGAGATGAGCAGGTTAGGTGGGATGGCCATGCTAAATTGCCCATAGTGTCCAGGGATGTGTAGATTAAGTGTATTAGTTAGCGGTAAATGTCAAGTAACCAGTAGGGGAATGGGTCTGGGTGGGTCATTCTTTGGACAGTCGGTGTGAACTTGTTGGGTCAAATGGCCTGTTTCCACACTGTAGGGGTTCTATGATTCTATAAGGTGTGTGATTTATATATATATTAATAACATTTATTTTTTGAACTTTTAAACTTTGGAACAGTGGCATTTGGATTTTCTGTGTTTCTGAAGGGGTTTAATAGTTAACTTGTTTGTAATTATGCTGCTATAGTGATTTCTTTTTTGAAACACTCTGAGAGAAATAGATGACAGAGGCTAATGGAAGCTTTATTTTACACTGGACCATTTTTACAAATAAGCACAAAGTGAACAATTGTGCATTAGGCTTTCAGATTAGACTGTCAGAATTATTTCTTTTGATTAGGGAAACACCCAGAGCTTGGAAAATGTAAAAACAAATCATTGTGTTTAAGTTTGGTACTTTTGCAGAAGTCTTGTCTGAAGATTTAAAACAGTTACACCTAATGGAAATAGATGGTTTAAGAAATAGTTTGCCTCAATATAAGTAGTTTGGAAGTTCAAGTCCAGCAGTGCTTAGCTATAATCCTGAAAGGTTTATTTGAAGCTGAGAATGTCTAAGCTCAAATATAAAGACTCCAGGAAGAGGCTATTAGATTTTCAAGTAAGGAAATTGAAACCACAGATAAGTTAAGCCCTACAGATGTGAAAGGAAAGGAAATTCTCTCTAACATGAGTTCTGAAAAGGAGTGTTTTTGGGATTAATGGGATTGCAATTTACTGTGTTTTTCTAAAGAATCCTTACATTTGTTACATGCAAATAACTCATTTTGATGTCTCTTAATTTATTTTGCATTAGAAATTTCTCTTTTATTGTTTAAACCAAAGAAACAGCATTGTGTTCTTGTTTCAAAAATCGACAATGTATCTCATTAAAAGCAAAAAAAAAACAAATCATCTATCAAGCAAGATTTTAGTGTGAAATTTAATTTGTCTATTAATAACATAATTTAGGATTGTTAACTGATGGCTTTATTGGCTTTCTATTATCAATGTTTTCACATTGTTTCCCATGGCTGAATTGTCAAAATATGGAATAAATGGAGAGTCAACATGATCAACAAAAGAATGAGAAGTGACATGAAAAAAACTAGCTTTTAGAAGTAAAACTCAGTGAGTTGTTGCTATTTGTAATTGTTGTCTGAAATCGTGGTAGAAACCAATTCAATGATAATACTCAAATGTGCATTAGATATATACTTGAAGGGATGAGGTAAGGAACAAAGTCTCTGGAGGAAGAGCAGGACGGGTCTTAAATGAATAGCTCTATCAGAGAGCTAGCAAAGATGTGATAGTTTGAGAAGCTTCTTTTGATGCTTTTATCATTCTACACAGATAAACATCACTGCAAATTTGTGAATAAATCTTCGTCACATTCTCATTTTGATATTTGCACTGAGATTATAAGTATTTGCACATGTGCATTTATGTTTTGAGCCCAAGTACATACCCACAGAAGATTCCTCCTCTGAGTTAAAACATAAAGTTTGTGTGGAATTCTTGTCAGCTTTTGTTTTACCAAAGATCTGAAGCAATCAATTGTTGAACTTGAAAGCTGATTCTTTAATGTTTTGGACCTGTCAGGAGAAAATAAACTTGTATTATGTCAGTTCAGATAAGTTTCACACAAAGGTCACAGTAAACAAAGTGCAAGATCACCCACTGTTCAAAAGTATGCAACAATGCATTAGTCTGAGTGTAAGATATGTTAAGAAAATATATTTATGTTCCAACGTCAATGCAGCTAGATAATTATCCTTATTTGGAATAATCAAGTCATCATCCTTCCTAGATGGAGGTTGTAAGCTACAAGACACTAGGTTATTGCATCTTCGAAGTTTAAGTTCTTAAGAAACGTATTCCTTTATCATGCACTCTTGAATTTTAATGAACTTTAGAGCAGATGCAACAAATATGGATTAAATTGACTAAACTACATTGAAACACCTGTGCAACATATTGTATGATAGTTAAGGAAAAACTTATTATTTAGAACAAGTTACATACCTTGAAACATTTTTGAGTGCTCAAAAGGAGGAGAAAAACAGTCACCTTGTAAAAACATTTCTATCTCTCAATTTAATTTTGCTCTGACATTCTGTTCAAAATGTCTCAAGGTATTAATAATAATTTATAACTCACTTACATCATTCACCTTCTATTTCTTTCCAACATTCAGCAACTGATCAAACCGGTGAATATCCTGAGGTCACAGCCACTTTTCACATCAGTAGTCAGACATAATAATAAAGAGTCATTGCCTGCCATTACTCCTTGCTTGAAGCTATTGCCTTTCACTCGCATGTCCCAAGTTTTAATCAAATCTTTGTCCTGCATACTATTTCTAACAGATTACATGTAGAATCAGTCTAGTAGTTGACAAACCACCAGAGAAGAGATGCCAGAGGTGTTAATATCGGAACACAGTGCTAAGAAGGTATAATCAACTCCCTCACCGAAAATATAATATACTCCTAAAACTTCCAGAGACCCCTTAAGAGTCATTTCTTGTCAGCTTTCCCAATTTAAACCCATTATCACCAGAAGGGATTTGGATTACCAGCTATTTTTGAAGATTTCAGATTATCAAATTCTCAAAGGAGCTATGGGGGGACTGATGTATTTCTAGAACACATTAGTCCAGCCCTGTGGAGAATATGAATATAAATAGCAATGTATTCTTGAGAAACAAGCAAGTGTGTTGGATAGACAAATCTCCTGATATCTGATCTGGTTTTTATTCATAATTTACTTCCAACTGAGGACTCACAGTGAGTCAAGTTCCACTCCCTGTCTCATATGTTTTCTGAAAGTCAACATTAAATTAACAATTTACATTTTATGAATTCCATTCCATAAATGAGGAACTGTCAGAATAAAAATAATTCTAAGTTACCAGAAAAGCACCTCTTGACTTCCCAAAGTTTGTCCACTATCTAAAAGAAAGAAGTCAAGAGTGGGACAGAATACCCCTCCACTTGCCTAAATGAATGCAGCTCCAAAAACATTGAACATTCTTGCCACCATCCAAAGCAGTCCCCTTGATTGGTATCCGGTCCAACATTTTGAACATTTGTTCTCTCCACTGTTGATGCACAGTGACAGCAGTGTGTATCATCTTCAAGGCACTCCAAAGCAACAGCACTTTCCTGTTCTGTGATCTCTACCATCCAAAAGGATAAAAAGAATAGGGAAAGGTGAATGCTACCAGATGCAAGCTCTCCTCCAATCCACGCACCATTTCTCTTTGATATGCTAACACTATGCCTTCACCGTTGCTGGGTCAGCATCCTGGAACTTCCTCTCTAATAGCACTGTGGGTGTACTTGCCCCATGAGGACCACTGCAGTTTAAGAAGGCAGGTCACCACCACCATCTCAAAGGCAAATAGTGATGGACAATAAATGCCAGTGGAGCCAGTGACCCTGAGAACAGGGAAGAGAAAGTGACTTTTACCTCAAAGGTTAATAGTCAATTAGGTCAACTTAAACTACACTTGATGCTGATGTTCACCCTAAGTTCAGAACAGTAAGTCTCTGATGTATTTTAAAAATTTCGAAACAAAAATTACTTTTTTGTGGCTTTTGCAGATATATTTGATCAGGTTACTGATTTAAAGTGATGAAGCACCTGCCAGTACAAATCTGAAAAATCAACCTGCAAGTCAGAGTAACAATTTCTGTAATAAACTGATGGGTACAGAAATACAGAGTAAATAAGCACAACCTCCAAACTGCTCAAAATTCTAAATTGAGATTTATGGTTCTTTTCCTGTAAATTCAATTTTTCCCCACTTTCACAAATAATGACAAAACAACATACTTACCTGCACCTTTGTTCAGCTTCAGTGGAACGTGAACATTTGAGACAAACCTGAAGTAAATGATGGCTATTTATCAACAACTTGCTACAATAGACACTGATTTGGTGCAATCTTGATCTAATTTACAGGGAAATGCATTTTAGCACAATACTGTTTTGTACATAACCCTTGGTTATAATATAATTTGGCTTCTGTACTTGAAAAAGGAAAGTCAAATTAAAAACAAGATCAGGAAAGTGGAATTTAAGCAAAGAAGTATTTTCATTTTTCCTGCATATTGGTAAGTCAATGTTATGAACCTCTAAACTTGGGGACTTCAAGCAAAACATAAGCTGGAAGCAGGTAACTCAATATAATATGAGCATTAGAACATATCTTCCCTGCCAAATGTTGACCACTTCCCATTTTTCACTTCAGATATTGATAGAGCACACCAACTCTCCACACTTATCAGCCTTCCCATGCCAATGATTTGAGCGGTGTAATGTTAATAAGTCGATTAACTTGAATAAGTGATGATGCAGATCCTATATTCAATTGTCACAGTGTAAAAGCCCTCTGTGTGTCATGCTTATTTCCATAAAGGTAACCATTTATTCCTGGTAACTATCCAATGGACTTTTGACTGCACTAAAACCAGCCTGGGATTCGAGGAGGTTGTGGGCTGTTCCCTGGGAAGGAAATTCACCTTTGATATTTACCGAGTGGATGATTCATATCCTTGTTAAAATTCTGAAGATGGCAAGTTACTTCCAGATTTTTCCACTATCCCTCCACTTTTCTACTGTATTCATTTGGTGGTTCCAGAGTAGGGCAGTTCAAAACTAGAGGGGATAGATTTAAGGTGAGAGGGGAGTGAATTAAAAGGGACCTAAGGGCCAATTTTTTCATGTAGAGTGTAGCGTGTGTATGGAATGAGCTGTCAGAGGAAGTGGTGGAGGCAGGTACAAATACAGATCAAAAAGGCATCTGAATGGGTGCATTAATAGGAAGGGTTTAGACAGATAATGCTGGCAAATGAGAGTAGATTAATTTCGGATATCTAGTTGGCATGGATGGGTCTGTTGGTGTGCTGTACAACTCCATGACTCTATGACTCTGAGCTTCAACTTTGCAAGTTGGTTTTAGATACGTTCTGTTATCACTTCCTCTTCCCTTCCAAAGCATCTATCTTGTCAGTTAATTGTAGCTTCCCTCAATTCTCTGAAAGAACTTTTGCTTTTGTTCTTGACCTGGTCCCCATTTATTTTTGATGACCTCTTCAGTGAATCTATTGCAATAGGCAAAGCATACTTCAGATTACAACAAACCAAGTCCAGGCCAATGAAATGGCACTTATTTTGCAATTGTCTAATTTTCCTCGATGAAAATCAAACATTGCTCAGCAATTGTGAAAGCTCAGCGCAAGGACTATGTGCTAGATGTTTGCTGCAGAAAGCTAATACTAATCCCAGTTCTTGCGTCATTTCACTTGGTCTTTCTCCATGTGCAAATATCATTAAACTCATTGAACATTGCACACTATTGACAACCCATCAGTGTCATACTGGTTCTTTGAAGGACCTATCCAATTCAGTCTAATGTTCCTTTCTTCCCCATAATTCTGAAAATGAGTCCCCGTCAAGCATATATCTATTTGCCATTCAGAAATTCCTATGGAATCTGATTCCTCCATCCAAGGTGATCAGTCATTTCAAATCTTAACAAATGCCTGTCTTTGTATCCACTTCATTCCACCAAAATGCATCACTTTAGGAGTAAGCTGTTCAATCCTTCAAGCCTATTTTGCTGTTCAATTAGACATTGGCAGGTCAGTATTTTACCACCATTCAGTCATCAAGATTCTGTAATCCCTACGACCATTGACAAACACAAAGTAAATACTCCACATACTGGCATCATAGAATCATCAAATCCCTGAAGTGTGGAAATAGGCCAATTGACCCGTCGAATCGGCACTGACCCTTCAAAGAGCATCCCACCCCATCCCTGCATTTCCAATGGCCAATCCACCAAACCTGCACATCCTTGGGTTGTGGGAGGAAACCAGAGCGCTCAGAGGAAACCCACACAGACATGGGAAGAATGTGTAAACTCCACACAGACCATTGCCCAAAGCCGAGATCAAACCCAGGTCCCTGGTGCTGTGAGGCAGCAGTGCTAACCACTGAGCCATCGTGCCACCCAACAGAAATGTGTAACATTTTAGCAAAGGCATCAACCTTATTGACAGGGCATTGCAATGTTAAAGACACTCACATCTGTGGCAAATCACCCAATGCAATAGGCCTCTTCATTGATGTCAACTGGTCAACTGATTTGCCCGAAGTTCTGAAGAAGGCTCATTGCATGTTAATTCTACTTTCCCTCTGGAAATTATGCCAGACCTGTTGGGCTTCTCCAGCAATTTCATTTTTTGTTACTGATCTGGCTCACAGTGTGAGGTTATTCATAATCATCATTGGTCATCATGCAGAAACAAGCTGTTTATCTAGTATACATCACTGATAGCATCTGTTCCTTCAAAATGTTTTGTGTGGGTTTCAGATGAAAACCAAAGACAAAAAGGTGCTTAGCAAGAGTCAAAGTCTAATGTCTTCAGCTTTTGGTTGACTCAGAGAGAATTGAACTCGTGACGAGTTTACCATGAACAATAGTTATGTGTTTTGTATCCCATTAATAGACAATCATGTTGACTCTAGGATTAAGTCATAAGCAGCAGAAATTATGTTTCACAAATTGTGTTCTTATGCTGTGTGAATTTCACTAGGAATTATAGAAAACATTTTTAACTGATTGAAAATTAATCAATTTCATCTTGCAGTTTGGGGTGTTCAAGCTGGGTGGATAAAGAACTGGTTGAGCAACAGGAGACAGAGCGTAGTAGTTGAAGAGAATTTCTCAAAATGGAGAAAGATCACCAGTGGTGTTCCACAGGGATCAGTGCTGGGGCCATTGTTGTTTGTGATATACATGAATGATCTGGAAGAGGGCATTGCTGGTCTGATTAGTAAGTTTGCAGATGACACGAAGATTGATGGAGTAGCAGAAAGGATAGGGGACTGTCAAAGAATACAGGAGAATATAGATATACTGGAGAGTTGCGCAGAGAAGTGGAAGATGGAGTTCAATCCAGGCAAATGAGAGGTGATGCATTTTGGGAAGTCTAATTCTAGAGCGAACTATACTGTAAACGGAAGAGCCTTGGGAAAGGTTGATGAGCAGAGAGATCTGGGAGTTCAGGTCCATCGTACCCTGAAGGTGTCTGCACAGGTGGATAGAGTTGTCAAGAAGGCATATGTATGCTTGCCTTTATTGGATGGGATATTGAGCATAAGAGCTGGCAGGTCATGTTAAAATTGGACAAGACTTTGGCTTGGCTGCAATTAGAATACTTTGTACAGTTCTGGTTGCCACATTACCAAAAGGGAATGGAGAGGGTGCAGAGAAGGTTTACGAGGATGTTGCCTGGTATGGAAGGTGTAGCTATGAAAGGAGGTTGAATAGGTTCGGATTGTTTTCATTAGAAAAAAGGAGATTGAGGGGCGACCTGATTGAGGTTTACAAAATCATGAAGGATATACACAGGGTGGATAGAGATAAGCTTTTTCCCAGGGTGAGGAATTCAGTAATGAGAGGTCACGCGCTCAAGGTGACAGGTGAAAAGTTTAAGGGCGATACATGTGGAAAGTACTTTACACAGAGAGTGGGAGGCGCCCACAATGCATTGCCAGCAGAGGTAGTAGAGGCAGACATGGTAGATACATTGAAGATGCATCTGGACAGATGCATGAGTCGGTGGTGAGCAGAGGGACACAAATGCTTCAGAATTGGGCGATAGGTTTAGACAGTCGATTTGGATCAGTTCAAGCTTGGAGGGCTGAAGGGCCTGTTCCTGGGCTATAAATTTTCTTTGTTCTTTGTTCTTTATTGACATCAGCAGTCAATTTTCTCGGCCTGCTGCTGTTTTAACTTCAAAGCCCATGCCAAATGAACACTGTACAGTGCATCAAACATAAAGAAGCACAGAAAAAGCAGGAGGAAATTGAAATAATTTCACAGAGGCCAATGTCCTGTTGCCAATCACCCTTTATTTACATGTGGAGAGCCCTTGACATTGATTCAGTTCTCTCAAGGCCAGTTCTCACAGTCTGATACTCCTGTTCTTATCTGTCAGCCAGGACTCCCTGATTGGACTAGATTAACAACTCCAATCAGGGAACTCATATTGTATGAGGTCTACCTGGCTGACTTTATTACAATTATCACAGAAATACCCGTGGGAAATTACATTTTTCACTGTCATGGCTATGAGGAGACAAAATAATTCAGGGAACTCGGAATAGAAATGCTATCAAAGATTTTAATAAAACAAACACTGTCAGTTGAGAAAGGAAATAGAGTGTATAAATCTGACATGCAGTCAGCATTTTATGAAAATAGCCTAAAGCAAAGCTGACTTATCACTCTAAAATAGTATTATTCATTTGATACTATTTTAGCAGAACAATTGTTTCGGTGGAAAATAATGTTGTTCTGGGATTATGGCAAACTTCTCAATATCATGCTCGGTATGAAAAGCAAGATGAAGTTGTCCAGCTGCCCTCACATCTGTTTCCTTTGCTTTTGTGCCTCCAAGCTGCTTGGCAAGTATCAGAATGGGCAAAATTTCAAGAACCAACCAGATCAGAATTGACAAGACCTATAGTATTGAAATGAAGATGGTTTATACTCATTGGTAATATAGTGATTGGGCAGGTTTGTATAGATGCCTTGACATTTTTGCAAAGAAAACTTTACAAAGCAAAAGGCACTGTCTCTTGGCAACAATGTTGGAAATTCAAGGTCAAAGCCGATTGCATACAGATGCCAAACCGACAACACTTCCAGAAAAAGTTAATTCAATCAGTTTGAGGCAAAGACATTGGGTTTGAATACAAACGGCTATGTTTTCCGAGGTGTGTCGAATAAACTCAGATTGAAA
Organism: Chiloscyllium plagiosum; assembly: GCF_004010195.1. Lineage (NCBI taxonomy): Eukaryota > Metazoa > Chordata > Chondrichthyes > Orectolobiformes > Hemiscylliidae > Chiloscyllium > Chiloscyllium plagiosum. Next base: position 13,168,362 of record NC_057739.1, on the reverse strand, counting down.
CTTAGCTCTGATGTGACAGAACTGCACATTTCTGCTGGGTGATCCCAGCACAGCTCCTTCAGAAATCTGCAGTGTAATAAAAGTTTAAGAGGTCTCACTTGGCGCACGATTGTTGGGAGAGCCAATCTACATCTCTTTACGTGGCAGTAATTATCATATCCTCTCATTTAATCATCCAGCAATACAGAGAGGAATACCAGGAGAAACAAGGTTACAAATCACACAACACCAGGTTATAGTCCAACAGGTTTAATTGGAAGCATTGGAAGCAGGTGGTTGATGACAAAGGAGCAGCGCTCTGAAAGCTAGTGCTTCTAATTAAACCTGTTGGACTATAACCTGGTGTTGTGTGATATGTAACTTTGTACACCCCAGTCTAACACCGGCATCTCCAAATCAGGAGAGGCAAGTATAGAGAATAGAAAGTCAATAGGCAAGATCAGACGAAGAGAGAAATTAATAGGGCATAACCTAGGGTTACTGTGCATGTATGTAAATGCACATAATAAATAACATTAGAGAGCTACAGGTGCAGATTGCAATGTGGAAATATAATATTGTGCTAACAGAAATCTAACTCAAGGATTGTCATTACAAGTTCCTTGGTACAAGATGTTCAGGAAATTGAGGAAAGGGGGTGGCATGATGGCTGAATGGTTAGCACTGACACCTCACAGGGCCAGGGAACAGGGTTTGATCCCAGCTTTGGTTGACTGTTCATGTGGTGTTTACAGATGCTCCTCATGTCTGCGTGAGTTTGCTCTGGATTCCTCCCAAGCTTCAAAAGATATGCAGGTTTGGTGGATTGGCCATGCTAAATTGCCCATAGTGTCCAGGGATGTGGATTAGCTATGGGGACTCCGGGTTACAAGGATGGAGTGGGTCTGGGTGGGATGTTCTTTGCAGGGTTTGCGTGGATTTGATGGGCCGAATGGCTTACTTACACATTGTAGGGATTTAATGAAAAGGAGGACAGGTGTTAGAATTGGCTGCCTGTGCAACACAACTCTGGCAATGACTCAGCAGGCTTTTCAAAATGATACTTACTTCTGGCTTCTGTATTCTTTTCCTAAGGGAAGAGTAGTTTATGTGTGGTATCCATCAATTTTTGTACCAGACAACATCGCATGCCTTCAGTAGCAGGGTGTGATTCTCCATGTAATTACCTTGTATCCATCTGTTAAATATTTGCTTGGTTTCTTTACGCTTCCTTTGGCAATTTTCACTGTTGCCTCAACCTTTCCATTCAACTGGAGATAGCATGGGGATGGTGTGAGGTGTTTAATTTCCCAATCTTTCCTGAGCAACTGGATCCTTCACTTGTGAACTGAGGTCCATTATCGCTCATAACAATGTCAGGAAAGCCAGAACGGCTGATGTATGTCTTTTAGGCACTTGGCAATTATAACTGCAGTCATTGAAGTCAGCTGGTCCACCTCAGAATGGTCAGAATGGTAGTCTATCGTGACAAGATGACCAGTTCCTGCAAGTGCAACGAGATCTGCTTCCAGCTTCATCATGCTTTGTTGTGAATATGTACTGTTTGTGTGTGATGTTTGCTAAGAGCTCATAATCTGCCTTCAAAGCTTTTAAAATTTATGCTGTGTATTTCTTCTGCTCTTCAGAGAGATTTTGCATTGAAATATATTTTGAAACAATCCCTTCTCAACAGTGATTAAATCAGAGCAATTTGTACTTGGTGTGGTTTGCTCAACAAATCCCTAGCTATTGCTGATCCATTCACCTTTGCCCTGAACTGCTGTACATTGCATTTGATACAGGTCACAATGCTGACCCAGGTCACTATCTCAGTCCAGTTCTTTGTCGGCTTGGTTTAATAATTGGCATGATCCAATACTGTCCTTCTCTCCAGCACCCTGCCCATTAGCCACTGTAACTGATTGTTGGTGAACTGAGGAGCTGACATCTCTTCCTGAGCCAATGTCTGACTGCAGCCTCACAGTGTGAAAGGCCGTATCTAGCTTGCAGTATCTAAAGTGACGGATGATTGGGTTTCGATTAAGGCATACCCCAGTGTGAACGCTTGAAGGTCCTGACACTGGTTAGCACTTCCTCCACTCCCGCTGCACAATTGCGTGAGGTGGTAGCTGTCATGCCCACTTAACCAGTTGATGTGGTGGAGAGAGGATATTTGTATGAGAATCTCACTCAAAGTGAAGAGTCTGTGTGTAAATGTTGAGGAGTTGTTTGATAGGGGCTGTGTGTTGGTTTCCTGGAGCCATTGGGTCCAAAGCAGGAGAGGGGTTGTTGGGTCTGTTACTGAAGCCTGTTGGCTCAGAATTTGGTAGGCATCTAAGAATTCCAGGGAAGTGGAAAAGATGGTGTCTGGGAAGTTGTGGGCAGTCAGTTGAGTGGTTACTGATGAGTTAGTCTTGGCATTTAATATGCTAACTGTTTTCCTAAATGTATGCTATGATTGGATTTGATTTGATTTATTGCAGTCACATGTATCTTGATGCAGTGAAGAGCTTTGATTTGGGAGCAGTACAGGCAGATCATCGCAAACAAGGACAAATAAATCAAAGTCTGCTTAGACAGAGAGAGGTGTACGGTTACACTGCACAGGAAGTGTGCAAAGCAAGATCACTAATTTAATGGATATTTTTCGAGGATATCGAGCACAAGGGAATTGCCTAGTTGGGTCTTCAATTTCCCAGGCAATTCCTTCTGAGTCTGCTTCACTGGGGATTCCACCAGGGTCCACAGGTGCAATTCCCATCTACACTTCAGAAACAGTTATCTGGCAATCCAGAAATCTGGGTATTTATCTTTGTTCATGTGATTTGTAAAATGCTATCGACCCAAAACTGATCAGTGCAACATTCCACTGGTCGCAACTATCAGTTTGTAAAAGCCTCATTTATGCCTAATCTTTGCTTCAGGTCCATTAACTCATCCTCCAGTCTTATATAATAAATTATTCCCAACTCCATGAGTCTTTATTGACCATATTAACTTTCGTAAGACATTGTCTCAAATGCCTTTCGGAAATATAGGCATAGTATTGCCCTTTTTGACCCTATGGGCTTTATTCTCAAAATAATCAAATAATTTGTCAAATATGATCTCCCTTAACATAAAACCATATTTTCTCAAAATGCATTTTTTAGAAGGGAGTGCAGTTAATTATACTCTTAAGTAACTTGTTGAGAATCCATCAGTGGTTGAATTGCTTCAACGGTATTACAGAACAACAAAAGAATAAATGCTTCAAGGTATAAGCTTCACTCACAGTAATCTGACTTACACTAAAATAGCATTATCTTCAATCTCCTGACATCCCAAAGTGCTTTATAACCAATTAAGCACTTGTTAAATTGTATTTATTGTTGCAGTGTTGGAAACATTGTAGTCATTTATGGACGGAATTATCCCTTAAACAGCAATAAGACCATGAAAAAAAAACGTTTGTTTGAACAATGCTGGCTGAAGTAAAAATATTGGCTAAAATATAGCTCCTCTTAGAATAGAGCCGTGGGATATTTTATATCCTTGAGAGAGGGCAGATGTTCAGCTTCACAGGTTTTTCTGAAAGACAATACATTCAACGGTGTAGGTTTGGTACAGTAGCGCACAGAATTGGCGGTCAATCATTTGGTACTCAAACCTTTGTATGTGGATTTGAAACCAAGCCATAACTCAGAAGGAAGGTAGGGTCAGGGTTAGATTAGGGTTAGGGTTAGGGTTAGGGTCTTGGCTGAAAGCTGAGCCTGTTCCCAATAATAGTGCAACATCAATTTTAAAAAGTAAGACTTTCTGTCAGTTTGATCTGCACTGCAACCCAATAGCTGAGTAGCAGGAGAAGGGAAACATTCCATTTTATTACTTTCAAAATCTTAGCATGAATCACCAGGCAGTCACATTCTTGATAGGTCAAAAATGATCAATGACTGTTTAAACAGTGGGCAGCAGAGCAGGCAGGTACGAATAGATCTGATGTTATTCTGTTGAAGAGGTGTAAGTGACAGAGGCACAAGATCATACTGGAAAGAGAATCCATCCTACTAAATTTGTTTTTAATAAAACAAAATTTAACTTAATGTCAGCATATTGTTGACATTATTTTCACAATTATGCCAACAGCATTAGGCATAAAATTATCCACTGAGTAGAACTCATCATTTAAGCAAATCATTTGTTTCATGCATGAGAATTTGCATTGATTCAGATTACAGTGAAACCTTTGATTCGATACTCAATGTGCGGGTAAGTTGCTGAGAGCAGGCCATTGGGTTAAACGCAGCCTCGAAGTGTAGATCCACCAGAATGATACCAAAACTAAAATGGTCAAATTAAAAAGCTTTTGTTTGTAATCTCTTGAGTGCAGAGGGTTAAAGAAGGGGACCTAACTGGAGATATTGAAGGCAATAAAAGGAGCTGCTCAGGACTCAGTGGTCAGCACTGTTGCCTTGCAGCACCAGGAACTTGGGTTTGATTTCTGTCTGAGGTGACTGTGTGGAGTTTGCACATTCTCCCTGTGTCAGTGTGGGTTTCCTCCCGATGCTCCGGTTTCCTCCCACAATCCAAAGATGTGCAGGTTAGGTGAATTCGCCATGCTAAATTGCCCGTAGTGTTCAGGGGTATGTAGATTTGGTGCGTTAGTCAGGGAATTGTAGAGTAATAGGGAAATGCGTCCGGGTGGGTTACTCTTCAGAGGGTCAGTGTAGACTTGTTGGGCCAAATGGCCTGTTTCCACACTGTAGGGATTCTATGATAGAGAGATCAGTTTCTTCTTGCAAAACAAACCAATTAGGGATAGTACTAGATAACATAATCTACACAAAATGGCTAGTGAAAATTTAGCACGTTCTTCCCCGAAAAGCCATTTGAAGTTATGTCATGTGAAAGTTTCAAAGCTTAGTAAAATTAACTTCTGTTAAATTTAGAAGGTTAAGGCATATGGAATCATGGCTATTAAATGAGATAGGAGAAAGTGAGGACTGCAGATGCTGGAGACCAGATTTGAAAAATGTGATGCTGGAAAACCACAGCAGGCCAGGCAGCATCTGAGGAGCAGGAGAATCGACGTTTCGGGCATAAGGCCTTCTTCAGGAATGAGGCTGGTATGCCTGTCGGGCTGAAATAAAAGGTAGGGGGGAGGGGATTTGGGGGAGGGGTGCTGGGAATACGATAGGTGGAAGGAGGTGAGAGTGAGGGTGATAGGCTGGAGAGGGGGTGGGGAAGGAGAGGTTGGGAAGTAGATTGCAGGTCAAGAGGGCAGTGCTGAGTCCGGGGGTTGGGACTGAGATAAGGTGGGCAGAGGGGAAATGAGAAAGCTGGAGAAATCTAGATTCATCCCATGTGGTTGGAGGGTTCCTAGGTGGAAGATGAGGCGCTCTTCCTCCAGGCGTCGTGTGGTCAGGGTCTGGCGATGGAAGAGGCCAAGGACCTCCATCAAACTACAAACCGACCAACTCCCACAGCTGCCTAGGAACCCTCCAACCACACGGATGAATGTAGATTTCTCCAGCTTCCTCATTTTCCCTCACCCCACCTTATCTCAGTCCCAACTCCC
>NC_057739.1:13155815-13162379 GCF_004010195.1 Chiloscyllium plagiosum | reverse complement strand
GATCGGTTTGTAGTAAATGTCTGTGTTGAGTCAGTCGCCCGTGATACAAATGGAGAGGTCTAGGAAGGGGAGGGAGGAGTCTGAGACAGTCCAGGTAAATTTGAGGTCGGGGTGGAAGGTGTTAGTAAAGTGGATAAACTGTTCAACCTCCTTGTGGGAGCACGAGGTAGCACCAATACACGAGGTAGCGGAGGAAAAGGTGGGGAGGTGGTTCCAGTGTAGCTGCGGAAGATGGACTGTTCCACATATCTGACGAAGAGGCAGGCATAGCTGGGGCCCATTCGGGTGCCCATGGCTACTCCTTTGGTTTGGAGGAAGTGGGAGGATTGGAAGGAGAAGTTGTTAAGAGTGAGGACCAGTTTAGTCAGTTGAAGGAGGGTGTCAGTGGAAGGGTACTGGTTGGGTCGGTGGGAGAGGAAGAAGCGGAAAGCTTGGAGGCCTTCGTGATGGGGGATGGAAGTGTATAGGGAATGGATGTCCATGATGAAGATAAGGCATTGGGGGCCGGGGAAGCAAAAATCATGGAGGAGGTGGAGGGCGTGGGTGGTGTCCCGAACGTACGTGGGGAGTTCTTGGACTAATGGGGACAAGACCGTGTTGAGGTATGCAGAGATCAGTTCGGTGGGGCAGGAGCAGGCTGAAACAATGGGTCGGCCGGGGCAGTCGGGTTTGTGGATTTTGGGCAGGAGGTAGAAACGGGCGGTGCGGGGTTGTGGGACTATGAGGTTGGAGGCGGTGGATGGGAGATCTCCTGAGGTGATGAGGTTATGGATGGTCTGGGAGAGGATGGTTTGGTGGTGGGAGATGGGGTCATGGTCAAGGGGAGAGTAGGAGGAGGTGTATGCGAGTTGGCATCTAGCTTCAGCGGTGTAAAGATCGGTGCACCAAACTACCACTGCGCCTCCCTTGTCTGCCAGTTTGATGGTGAGGTTGGGGTTGGAGCGGAGGGAGTGGAGGGCTGTGCGTTGTGAGGGTGAGAGGTTGGAGTGGATGAGAGGAGTGGACAGGTTGAGGCAGTCAATGTCGCGGCTGCTGTTGGCTATGAAGAGATCGAGGGCGGGTAAGAGGCCAGCAGGGGGTGTCCAGGTGGATGGGGTGTGTTGGATGCGGGAGAAGGGGTCATCAGAGGGTGGGCGAGAATCCTGGTTGGAGAAGTAGGCGTGGAGGCGAAGGCGGCGGAAGAATTGTTCGATGTCTAGCCGCGTGTCAAACTCATTGATCCGGGAGTGTAGGGGGATGAAGGTGAGGCCTCTGCTGAGGACTGATCGTTCATCCTCAGAGAGGGGGAGGTCTGGAGGGATGGTGAAAATATGGCCGAGCTGGGACCTAGGACCTGGTGTGGGGCTGGAGCTGGGAGTGGGGCCGGAGTTAGGCATGGGGATGGAGTTAGTCGTGGGGGCGGAGTTAGTCGTGGGGCAGAGTTGGTCGTGGGGACGGAGTTAGTCGTGGGGCGGAGTTGGTTGTAGGGGTGGAGATCAATGTGGGGGTAGAGATCAACACCAGGCCCTAGCTCCCAGCCCTGCCATATTTTCACCATCCCTCCAGAAAGGGGAGAAGGTAGTAAAGAGCACAATGGGTGGTGGGGGTGGGGATGAAGATGATAGGTCAGAGGGGATGGTGGAGCGGATAGGTGGGAAGGGAGATTGGCAGCTAGGATAGGTGATGAAGGCCTGGGGTTGAAGTATTCCAAGGCGGAAGATGAGGCGTTCTTCCTCCAGGCGTCGGGTGGTGAGGGAGCAGCGATGGAGGAGGCCCAGGACCTGCATGTCCTCGGCAGAGTGGGAGGAGGAGTTGAATTGTTGGGCCATGGAGCATTGGGGTTGATTGGTGTGGGTGTCCCGGAGATGTTCCTCCCCAGGCCCACCTCCCAATTTATCTCTCCACTGTGCCTCCATTCCTGATGAAGGGCTTTTGCCCGAAAGGTCAATTTTCCTTCTCTTTGGATGCTGTCTGACCTGCTGTGCTTTTCCAGCATCACTCTAATCTAGACTCTCGTGTAACACTGACACAAGCCTAAAGATAATTTTAGAACATTTAAACTGTATTTAGATATTCATTGTGTTATCATAGCCTCCAGGCAAATGCACCAAGAGGTGAGAAATGAGACTTGTGTACTCAGACCTTTTTTGGCCAGCTTAGACATAATGATCTAAAATAGTTTCTTTCTATTGTGCAACCATCATGAGTTTATTGTTGGTGCATTTTTGTGTATGAGAGAATGACATTTCAGGGTGTCATTAATCAACAGAATGAATATTTTCTAAATTAGCCCAAATGTGAAATAATAATTGTACTCAGAATTATTACTTAGCTCCATACACGCATAATGAGTGTGCAATCCTTAATTTTAGGAAGAGACAGTGGTGTTGTGGAATAAGTAATCCAGGCTACTGCTTTGGGAAGGTGAATTCTAATCTCATCACTGCATCTTGCCTGGGCTCCTTCTGACCTGAGACTGTTTGCTGAAAACATTCATTGGTAGCTTTGACAATGAAAATTATCCATCCAAATTAAATTGCTGTTGGGTCCAAGTGATGTCACTGATTGTTAATACATTAGTATTTGATATACCCAACATACCTGATTCCGGTAAAGTCAGCACCACATTTGTCAGAGATGCTACAGGTACAGACAGTCCAACAGCACCATCTCTTGTCAGCTTTATATGGAAACCCTTCCATCAGTAAGCACAGATAGAAAATGATGAGATGTATGGCCCACGGATGTCATTTTAGCCTTAGAGTCAAAACGAGCAAAGTAGTGGCAAACCTGATTGATTCAGGTAAGGATGTCAGTAAGTAGAGGAAAGAGATTTTTTACAAATCCTCATTATTTTCACAATGTGCCTCTGGACCTCATTCCATTTGGAAAAAAAAATAAGAGTCATTACTGAGCTGATGGTAATTAAGCAAATAAAATGGAACAGATACTTGGATTTCACAAAATAAATTATCTGGACAGTGAGTGATTCTCACTGCAAGGGTGAATCACATAGATTTCCTTCAGACTTGATGTATTCATTTTTAATTGAGTGAAATCCCACAGATAATCATTATTTGATCACTCTTGGGCAATTCTTGTTCAGACAAGAATTTAGTTAAATCATACTGTGAATAAACGACAAGAATACACTCCTAAGCTGCAGAGAATCTCCCAATCACTGACCACAGCATTTTCAAATGATAAAGACCAAATGTAATTATAGAGTCACAGAGTCATAGAGATGTACAGCACAGAAACAGACCCTTCAGTCCAATTTGTTCATACTAACCAGATATTCCAACCCAATCTAGTCCCATTTGCCAGCACTTGGTCCATATCCCTCCAAGCCCTTCCTATTCATATACCCATCCAGATGTCTTTTAAATGTTGCAATTGTACAAGCTTTCACCACTTCCTCTGGCAACTTATTCCATACACGCTCTTCCTCTGGCAGTTCATTCCATACATGTACCACCCTCTGCATGAAAAAGTTGCCCCTTAGGTCTTCCTTTGTCTGTTCCTCTCCCTTTTGAAAGTGTTGTTGTTTTGACTTCTTTTTTCTCCAAAGTTCCAAAACAATGCAACAGCAGATAAAACAGTAATTGCTGCTCCTGGAATTCGAAGAAATCACCTCTAACACCTAAAATACCTCAAAAAAGGAGCAGCCGTTACAGCCAGAAATTTTTCCCGTCCTCCATCTTACATTACCCAGAATCCTCAAGTAGTTACTCATTATAGAAGAATATGATGTCCTTATTGAAAGACCATCTGTAACACACATTGCAAGACACTCTATGATCGTTTTTTCGAAGAGTAAGTCAGAAGCAGAGATCAGTTCCAAAGCTAATGCATCAAATAAGTTTGGAGTGAGTGAAATGATTAAGGCAAAACATAAAATCAGATTAGATTCAGGCAATCTTGGTTTATAAAATCATGAAAATTATAACACGAAAAGGAGACTGGAGTAATGGAGTAAATGATTTCAAAGTCATAATATACCATAAAAAAATCTCAGAACAGTGGGATACTGAGAATATAGCATTACATATTTAGGCTTTAGAATAATGAATTTACAGTCTGGACATTTCCTGGAAAAATCTTTAGAAATGTTGCATTAAATAGTGTGATATATACAACACAAAAGGGTTATATTTTTGAACTTGTGATCAATTCTGTTATTTTTCATGAAATTAAAGTAAGTAAATTCAGTGATTACCTGCACAATACTGTCTGTCCAAAGTCTTGATTTTTTTTGAGGAACTGACAACACAGACAGCCTGTAATGAATCCAATTTAAGAACGGGCCATAGGCAGGAGATAGACTGACTCATCAGAATAGAATCACAACTTGACCCCGGATATTAGCTTGCTAAATATCTTAAACAAATCAGTGAGGTTCCACATTGAAGGCCACAATTCAAGCCTGAAAAATTCACAAAACAGGGCACCTAAGAGCAGGGGACTACCTTTCAGTCAAGCAAGTTCAAAGAACTATATTTAGTAATGAAAATGGATAAGACATGTATTCATCCATTCATATGGATTAGTATTAGTAATCATAACAATTCTTAAATAAAATTGAAGGATCCAAGAAATTTCATACATGTTACTGGACATGGAAAAGTTATGATTGGGGGAAACACTGCTGTACAGGCACTGGGCAATTTCATTTACCTTGGGTCAATGGTACTCACCAAGGCAACATCAAGGAGGGAAATCCAGACTACTTAGCCCTGTCAAGAGGCTCGACCAATGGCTTATGTAGTTGAAAGCCCAAAAGCATCAAAAATCATCTAGAGCATTGACTAGTATAGAGTGGTACACTAAGGAAGCAAGAGTTAGACACTAAGGAAAGAGAACGAGAGGAAGGTAACAACATTTCAAATGGCAGCAGATCCTCAGAATAAGTTGGATGGACAGAAAGACAAATGAGTGGATTAGTTTAACAGTAGATTTTCTAGAAATTGAAAAAATTACTAGTTACAATTAGAGAGAGAAAGATAGCCAAATTCAGACAAAAATAAAACTTGACAGGCCTGTCCCCACAACAAAAAGGATAGAAATTGAAGTTAAAATTGAAGATAAAAAGAAAACAGATGAATGGGTAACATTTTGACTGAAGAAGGCTTGAAAAAAGCCAGTTAAGAAGCAAGGAAGCACCAAAGGACCCCTTAAGGCTATGGTGAAAACAAATGAACAAATTGAGCTTGATACCTAATCAGTCTGAGCAATACAGATGAGGAAAAGCAAGACACATGGAATGATGAGGTATAAGTCTAAAACATAGCATGAAATTTATATTAGTGAATCTCACAAACATATTGGTCAGACTGGATTATGAAAATTGCATACAAGAAAGTCAATGTTTTGAGTTTATTCACTACAGTAAAAATTAAGAGAGCATTGAATGATTATTTGTGCAGAAACTGTGCAGTGTGTTACAGGGAAAAAATAGGAGAGTGGTACTGGGTAATGAGGCTCATTTGAAGAGCAGGTGTCATCATAATGGGCTGAATGGCCTCCTTCCATGCAGTCACAATTCTATGTTTCTCTCTGTATGGTAAGTGACAAATGCCATTTTAATTCCTAATTTTTCAAATGATTACCTCTTAGAATAAGCTGAGGCGGAGGTAAATAAATAATTTAGAGATTTTCGGAGAAATGAAATTTTATTTGTTAGCTGCACATTTACTTCTATATCAAGACGACATTATTTATACAGATAACACTAGCTTCTTGTTTCATAAAATAATGACAACTTCCGTCCCTATCGCGGCCGCTTCCGCAGCCACTTCTGCCCCTCACGATTTCACAAACACAACGCGTGACATCACTTCTGCCCCTCATGTCATTGCTGACGTCACACCTTCAGTGATTTCTGGCCCCCTCCCCCCCACTGCCATGCTCCCATCACTTCCTTCCCCATCAATATCACTCATCTGCATACTGCTGCCATGCCCCCACCATGGATCCCATTGTCACTATCCCTGCCCCCCAAAAACGTGAGGAGAACATCACCCCTGCTCATGACTCCACCCCTAGTCCCCGTACCACCACGGCCACTCCATTTACAGGCTCCGCCCCCACTCCCAGCTCCACACCTAACCAGGTCCTAGCTCCCACTCCTGCCGAGTTTTCACCATCTCCCCAGACCTCCTCCTCACTGAGGATGAACGATCAGTCCGCAACAAAGGCCTTACCTTTATCTCTCTCCGTCCACGCATCAACGAATTCAATTCACGTTGTGACGTCAAACACATCTTCCGCTGCCTCCGCCCCTGAGCTTACTTTTTCAATCAGGAGGCCCACCCACCTTCCGAGGACCCTTTCACCCGCCTCCAACTCACCCCATCCACCTGGACACCCCGTGCTGGCCTAATACCTGCTCTCGATCTCTTCATTTTCAACCGCTGCCGAGACATTAACCGCCTCAACCTGTCTACCCCCTCCCCCACTCCAACCTCCCACCTTCACAATGCGCAGCCCTCCACTCCCTCTGTTCCAATCCCAATGTAACCATCAAACCAGCAGATAAAGGGGGTGCAGTAGTAGTTTGGCGCACTGACCTCTACACCACTGAAG
>NC_057739.1:13154881-13155773 GCF_004010195.1 Chiloscyllium plagiosum | reverse complement strand
CACCAATACATCATCTCCCTCCCATACACAACCTCATCACCTCAGGCGATCCCCCACCCACAGCTTCCAACCTCATAGTCCGGGAACCCTGCATCGCCCGATTCTACCTCCTTCCCACGATCCACAAGCCTGACCACCCCAGCTGACCCATTGTCTCGGCCTGCTCCTGCCCCACCAAATTCATCTGCTCCTATCACTCCTTGTCCAGGAACTCCCCATATACTTTCAAGACACTACCCATGCCCTCCACCTCGTTCAAGACTACCGTTTTCTCGGTCCCCAATGCCTCATCTTCACCATGGACATCCAATCCCTCTACACCTTCATCTGACATGACCAAGGCCTCCAAGACCTCCATTCCTTCCTCTCCCGAAGTCCCCACCAGTACCCTTGCACTGACACTCTCATTCGTTTAGCCGAACTGGTCCTCACCCTTAACAGTTTCTCCTTTGAATCCTCCCACTTCCTCCAGACGAAAGGGGTAGCCATGTGCACCCGCATGGGTCCCAGTTATGCCAGTCTCTTTGTTGGCTATGTAGAACAGTCCATCTTCTGGAGTTACACTGGCACCACTCCCCACCTCTTCCTCTGCTACATTAATGACTGCATCAGCGCCACCTCGTGCTCCCGCAAGGAGGTTGAGCAGTTCATCAACTTCACTAACATATTCCACCTCGATCTTAAATTCACCTGGACCATCTCTGACCCCTCCCTCCCCTTCCTGGACCTCTCCATCTCCACCAATGACGACCGACTAAACCCACTGATTTACACAGTTACCTGGGTTACACCTCTTCCTACCCTAACTCCTGCAAAAATGCTATCCTGCATTCCCAACTCCTCCGCCTCCACTGTATCTACTCCCAGGAGGACCAGTTCCACCACAGAACAC
>NC_057739.1:13137012-13154854 GCF_004010195.1 Chiloscyllium plagiosum | reverse complement strand
CAGACCCCACTACCAGGGATATATTTCCCTCACCACCCCTTTCCCCTTTCTGCAAAGACCATTCCCTCTGTGACTACCTGGTCAGGTCCACGCCCCCCAACAACCCACCATCCCCTCTTGGCACCTTCCCCTGCCACAGCAGGAATTGCAAGATATGTGCCCACCTCCATCCAATGCCCCAAAGGAGCCTTCCACATCTATCAATGTTTCACCTGCACATCCACCAATATCATTTATTGTATCCGTTGCTCCCGATGTGGTCTCCTTTACATTGGGGAGACTGGACGCCATCTCGCAGAGCACTTTAGGGAACATCTCCGGGACACCCACACCAATCAATCCCACCACCCTATGGCCGAACATTTCAATTTCCCCTCCCACTCTGCTGAGGACATGCCAGTCCTGGGCCTCCTCCACCACCACTCTCTCACCACCCGACGCCTGGAAAAAGAACGCCTCATCTTCTGCCTCAGAACATTTCAACCTCAGGGCATCAATGTGGACTTCACCAGTTTCTTCATTTCCCCTCCACTCACCCTACCCCAGTTCCAACCTTCCAGCTCAGCACCATCCACATGACCTGTCCTACCTGACCTTCTTTCTTTCCACTTTTACGCTCCATCCTCCTCTCTGATCTATCACCTTCATCCCCACCTCCACTACCTATTGTATTCTTGACTACCTTCTCCCCAGCCCCACACCCTCCCATTTATCTCTCCAACCCGGAGGCTCCCTGCCTCATTCCTGATGAAGGGTTATGCCCGAAACGTCGATTTTCCTGCTCCTTGGATGCTGCCTGACCTGCTGTGCTTTTCCAGCACCACTCTAATCTTGACTCTGATCTCTAGCATCATCAGTCCTCAATTTTGCTAATCTCCTGTCTGTGGTTTGTCCTTAAATTGGTTATTACTGGTAACCCAATGTGTGATATACATAAAGGACTGAGGCCTCAGTAATTTCGCCTCACCATGTGAAATGCCCAGGTTACATGTGCTGGGATGTTCAACGTTAAGGTTGTTCCCTTAGTAACGTTCCTGTACATGTGTGACAAATGCAACATTTATGAGTTTGTTATGTTTTGGGATTGTTTGCTTAACTTCAAGAAGATGACGTGTGTCGCTCTGAATCTTGCTCGACAAATGCCTGGATAGATTGGTTGCTATGGGGACAGTATGGCCCAGTTTGGTTTACTGAGGAGAAGATACAAAATGTTTGTATCTGTAAACTGTGGTCAGAGCAGCAGCGCTGATGGGGCATCAACTGTTAGGGCTGCACTTTCACAGAGCTGTGGAATCCCACTACTTCACAAAAACATCCGAAAACTCCTTTCATCGAATAAAGCATAATAAGGCATAAACCTTTCATGCTGCTGCATCATATGACTGTGAAAAGGTTTGTTATAGGGAGATCAATTCCAATCTGCCTTCACTTTTAATTTTCCACAGCTTCCATTAAATAACTGTGTTCATTTTAACAGCTGTAATGGTTATTCAAATTATTCTGCATTTTTGTCGGACTTTAGCGTTATGAAAGAATCCTGAGAAAGTATTCACGATAATCAAAACTGTTACGTGATTAGAGAAGTAATGTGAAGGGTTGAGTGACATTTTTTGGATTTTATTCATGTTTTTTGGTGCTCCAAATCAAGGACCATTCCTACTACTGAGCCCTCAGTCATTATGAATTAAAATCTGACCTTAAATATAATTGGCATTGCCTAAAGTCAAAATCATCATTGCTGTGACGACCTTATTGAACATGTCAAAATGCCTTTTGAGATCATGTATATTGCACAAAGTGATAGAATAAATGCCACATAAGATGGAACTTTGAATATATATCACTTAATTGGTTTATCAAAGGATATGCAGTGACAATACAATTTATAGCAGTTTATAGAACTTGCCTTCCACAATATAATGGCAAACGTTTGGACTGATTGCTATTTCTGAAATGCAGTATTTGTCTCAATTTGGCAGCCAAGACAAAACCAGGGTTCCAGGGGGTGGAAACAGGGGCTAGAAATTTAACCTCGACATCAATTCCTAACTCAATGGCTTCACGAACATTGCCACATCAACTCTGAAATTCATCTCTGATCAAGGAAATCAAATAAATCTGTCACACATATATTAGATTGAAACCTCAGACTGACTATAAACTCAAGGCCTATTCCCCAGAGTGTCAGTAGATTCAAGTTAAAGGGTTGTGGACATCAATCCACTCTCAACCTTCTGATATATTTGACTTGATGGAGCTCCTGCAAGACAAAATAACCACAAAAGTTCTATGCTTTTGCTCTGATTGGCTTGATTACGCACTGGATAAATTGATATCATGAGACATGCAACTCAAAACTGAGTTCTGTAAATAAGCTCAGTTTTAACATTGAAAGTACATCAGGGGCAACATGGAAAAAAAAAACACCTTGAACAAAATCTACTGTTTTATCCTTCTGAGGTTCCATTTATTCTGAGGTGTCCCAAAATGATTAATCATTTACATCTTGCAAATATGCTCTATTGAATACAAAACATTTATGCATCTCAAAAAGACCAAACTTTCAATATAACTTCAAAACAATTCACAATATGGACTAGAGTTAAAGTCACTCATGTCAGATTCCAATTTTGTAGTAATTAAGGAATTGAGAAATGCTTCCCACATAACAACAGTGGGACAAGATGGTGATTTACAGAAGAAGAAAATAAAGCAGAATATCTTAACTGGAAATCAAACAACAAATGTGGTGTTAAATTTTACAATCAAGGTTTTAATCCTTTATTGTTATGAAAATTATAGCAAACACCAATGTATGCAGATAAAATATTCAAGAAACGAGATCATAGATTGTTTTAAAAGCTATACTCCCTTGTTTAAATTGTAAAATGAGCTTGCTGGACTAACTGTGGCTGCTGCTGATGACATTAAGCTACAATTAGACAAACTCTCTCCTCTGTCCATAATAGAAGTCTCAATACCGGGACAGAAATGATTGCACATAAACCAAGTTTGGCCAAAGTACATAAAAAAAACAAAAGAAATAAGATGAGCTGGATGTTAAAAGAAACCATTTGAAAGCCAAGAAGGAAAATTCAGTGGCTAAAGTGAACTTTAACACAGATAAACAAGCACAGCAAATTCCCCTTACATAACATTCGAACAAAGGTAAATTTTAATACAAAGATTTGTTGAGAAAAGGGAAAATAATTAGCAAAGTAGTAACCTTCCTAAGCTCTGGGCAATAGAGTGTTGTAACTAAAAGAATACAGATAAGATGGAACAAGCAAGAGATAAAGACTGCCATTACTCAGCATAATGCTCGAGAGATTGGGCCTCAGTCCACATGTGTTACAGATATTGAGAGAATGTTTCAGGAGAAGGAATGGAATTAAAAGGGAGAGAAAAAAAACAGTAAGAGGAAAAATGAGCTGTTCAGAAAAAAAGATGGATTTAAACACCCAAAAAGAGAGCAAAGTCAGCCATAAGGATTTAGCTGGAAAAGGCTTGGTGAGCTCCAAGTTGGGTGTGCCAAAGGAATCAATAGCAATCCCAAGAGACTAGATAATCCGAAGGGAACCCATTAAAGCTCTACTCAACTGAAGAGAGCTGATAAAGTCCCAACCATCCTAAAGAGAATGAAAGAGCCAGTTAATAATGGGAAAAGAGAGACGAAGCTGCAAGTGTTTATAGAAGCCAAACTAGAGCCTGTGGATTAGATGAAGTAAAGTTGAGCTCATATGAACTATAAAATACTCCATGATAGAGACATTTAGAATACATAATGAGATGAACAGCAGAGAATTGTATCGGATCCCTCACTAGACCTCACAGGGAGAAAGCTTCCATGAAGTTTCCTGAAATTGACACTCAGTTGATATTTGATAAATTTCAGCCCAATCTTTCCACGTTTAGAGGGAGACTAAGGAAGCTTTCATGTAGATGTTCATTCATTGGAAGGTGTAGCCTTATCCAGATTCAAAAGAAATGAATCGTGTACCCAGGGTATGATGTTTTAACCACAAACCTGTTACCATAATAAGGAATCATGCAGAAGTGGGAAGAGAAACAGAAATAGCTGCAGAAATAATTGCAAGTTAATTATTAGCTTCAGACAAACAGAACATCCACTGGTTACTAACTCAATACCAAACTCAATACTCATTTTTGTTTGAAGGATTTGTTTGGGAGTTAGGTTCAATCCAGTGTGAGGAGGAGTGTGTTGGATCCAGAAGGGATTGACATATGGGTGGGAGAGGGAGATATGGACTGGTTCACATCAGATCCAGAGGTGGGTGTTATGACTGCGTACATGGTGGTGTCAGTACCAGTGATTATCGGGGTCTAGTACTGTGTCAAGAGAAGTGGGGTTATTAGCCAAGATTTAGAGTTGGATTGTCCAACCTTTCCAGGTTATCTGTTAAGGGAAGCGAGTTGGGACACTCTGAAATCACTGATTCTAATTCAGATTTGAATTTTTTTTTGGAAGTTTCAAAACATAATATAATATCGGAAGTTTCAAGTGCCTGGATAATTCTTGCATAGTTGGTGCAGTAGGAGCACCTAAAAGTCCCAATCTGCATCTACTAGGGCATATTCAGTTTTCAACTATTTGGAAATTTGGGGTTTGGTTTAGTTCAGGTAGCGAGACAATTGGTTTGCAAAGCAGTGTGATGATAATAGTGTGGGCTCAATCCCTGCACTGGCTGAGGTTACCATTACAGATTCTCCTTCTCAACCATTCCCCTCATCTAAGGTGTGGTAGCCCTTAGGTTAAATCACCACCAGTCATCCTTCTCTAATGAGAAAACAGCCCTAATGTCTGGTAAGACTTTGGCAACTTGATTTGGAGATCTGGGCCATGGCAGAGGACGTTTGTTCAACTTTCATTTTTGCATTATGCCTGGATTATAGGCACAATGACCATAGCTCGGATTTTCTGATCTAGACTAGAATCCTTGCTTTCAGCTCAGATCAAACAAACAGTTACCATCTTCACTTTCTACAGTACTTTGTGCCCAACTTTATAGGATCCATTCCAGCAGATTCTGACCATGCAGGCAACACCTGTGTGAACCTTTGTAGAATTACAACCCGCTTTTACGCTGCTTTATTTCATTAAGAATGGAGAATTTAAAGGTCTCAAGCCATGAAAGCTATGGAAAGAAAAAAAATAAGTATGTAAGGTAAGTATGTGAATGGACAAGGTGCCAGGTAGATGGGCAAATTGATAGTGTGCAAGATGGATGAGTGAAGGACTAGGGTGGCAGTTGGGTGAATGAATGGGGTAGAGTGTCATGTAGGTGGTTGAGGAGGTGGAATATCAGGTAAAATGATGAGGGCACACAACCAACAGGTGAGTGGATAATGGCATACAGTGAATCTGGGTTCTGAGGGCTGAGGTGTAAATAGGTGTCAGAAAAGTGCGGTTGGGTAGCGGGTTGTGCGTTCCCTTCAGTCAATGTGAATGATTTAGGGAATTCTCATTGAATTGTTTTCTGGTTGCTAACTAATAAGAGGAGTGAGTCAGCACCTTCTGAAGTGTTTGACCTGAACTCAGATTTTGGGACAGTTTTGGAGGTTTCCAGACATCGGATATTTGGTCTGGCTCACATTCTAATGTAAACTGTAGGATTAGCATTATTTCTTGCAAATTTGGATTCATAACCAATGCATTTTGTGTGTGTCCAGAGTTAACAATTATGCTAACTCTGTTAATATGAACACGAGGCTCAGTTCTAACTGAGAATAAGTATCAGAACATTTACACATAAAACAACTACATACGTGACAACTGTATGACAGACATTGATAAGATCTGGTCTCAGGTTGGTTGACTAGTTGACTTTGCTTGTGGATTACTGAGTACAATAATAGTTTTTCAAGATGGAACTGATACCTTACGAGAATGTTATGGCATTATGTCCCACTTATGGCATCACATAATCTTCTTATAAGAACATACTTGTCTGATTATAGGTACATGAAGTAGCATGGTTGTGATCAGTCAGTCGGGAATTAGAACAGGTTTTATTCTCTTTAACTTCTCTTGCATAACTGATAAGCTAAGTTAGCACCTTCCAATAGCTAGGACTGTAACTCTGGGTCGGGGACTTTTTCAAAGGTTTCGAGAGGCAGTGTAATTTTTGATTGTAAATTTAAACTTCTTGGCCAATAATCACACAGTCAGTGCATCAGGGCTTCCACGGAATCCCAAAGTATACCTGTCAGGGTAAGTCTGGTCTCCATCTATCTGGAAATCAGATGATCTGGGCCAATGTAAGAATATTGGACTGAGATTGAAGTCTTAATGTTTAAATCACAATCCAACTAACTTCCATTCATATCTATTTACTCGAGAAAGAATATGGAGCATGTAGAAAGAGGTGTCTTGGTACATGTACAGCACAATGGTACCCTGAGGGAGGCTCAAACTAGTGTGTGAACAACCGAACGAGTACACCTGGGAGTAAAGCAACCTCAAAAGTCGGAGTTCAGAAACTTTTTTATCAATTCTTTCATATGATGTGGGCATCGCTGACTATACTAACCTCAATTGCGATAAAGAATAATTCTTAAATTGATGGTGATAAGATGTTATCAAGTATATCCACACCGCCAAATGTTTTGCAGAAACCGCCCTAGGTTTGTAAATGGGGACAGTGAAGGAATGGTGAAATATTTCAAAGTCAGGTTGGTGTGTGATTTAAGGGAAAATAACAGATGATGAGATTTGCATGTGGCTTCTGCCCTTGTACATCTGAGTGGTAGAGGGAATGGATTTAGTAAGTGCTGTCCAAGGAGCCTTTGCTGCTGTAACATCTCTTGTACATGGTAGAAGGACTGAAGATTTAAGGTACTGAATTGAACTTTAGTCAAGTTTCTAGAGTATTGTTGATGCAAGTGGGGAGTTCTCCATTGCACTCCTAACCTGTGTTTTGTTGACAGTGGACAGGCTTTGGGGAGTCAGGAGTTATGACAGAATTCTAAGCCATTGACATACTGATGTAACCACAGCATTTATGTGGTTCAGAAAAGCTATATGCCAGAAACATAAAACAGCTGGAAAGAATAAATGGAGCCATACTTTTGGGAGGCTTTTTGTGCAACAAGTTGGTCATCATCGAGTGAATAAAGAGATGGATCTATGGTGTGCCCTAGGCTTTCTTCACCTTTGCAGGATTCAACCAGAGATATGAATCTGTCCCATCTCTCCACAGATACAGGCTGATATACTTCATAAATGACCAATACTTACACAGGTATCTATCTGCCTTATCTCTCCACAGATGAAGACTGACTGCTCGATAAATAGCCCAGTCAGAAGTATTGAGCTGATCATCTCTTCAAAGAGGCGGATGTGACTGCTGTATCTTCCCAGTCTTTTCTCACATTTTAGGAGAGGATCAATCATAACAAGTCAACAAAATGAGAAGATGGGAGTGAAGTCATTACTTGCTGAATGAAACAAATCATCAGAACCATCTTTCTATATCCTGTTCATCTTAAGCAATGCATTTAATGAGAATATTGACAGCTGCATTCAGAGTTTATACAAAATAAAACACAAGAAGTCTCAACAAGTATGAAACCCTATACTTTAACTGGATTGACTCAAACACAACAGACATCAAATAGGCACAAGGATCCAAGTTATATATAAATCGATGATAGATTATATTAACCTCTCCGAAAAGGTCTTTGATAGAATCAATGTCAGGCAAATGTATTGGCAGGTTATGAAAAACTGGCAGCAATCCATCTGCCATGAAAATAGAAAATAAATCAAAGTTCATCATCCTGATATTTACAGTATTGACCAAGAATTCAATAAAGTTCAACAGCAAATGCTGCCAAGACTGGGTGAGATTCATTTCAATCAGAGGGCCATTTGAACAAACTGACTTTAAGGAAACTGAAGTTCAAGTTTCAAATACCTCTACTAAGTATTGATAATCAAAGTTGCACACACGAAATTTTATCTCAAATACGGTACTCATATAATCCATATCTACCAAACAAATGAGTTTTAAACATTTCTATTGCCACCTAAATTGCAAGGAATAGACAGCTTTAAAAAATACTTTCAATAAACATCGAGCAAAGGTGAAAAGGTTATTAAGATATAGATGAGGATTATTGAGATTAAACGGTTATTAAGATTAAGATATAAAACGTGTAAGTGATCAATTACTTTCTTCAGTAACACACTTATGCACACACACACTCCGACATTAATGGGTAAAGAAAGTTTACAAAGTTTGATCTGAAAAGTACTATGGCCAAGTAACAGGTAAATTCAGGGGAAAAGAAAACACTTTTTTTTCAAAATGGTTCAAAACCATAGTCAAAATGGTTGTCTGTAGCTGATGTCATTTTTCATACAATCTGTTGCCACTGGATTTTTTTCCTGGATCAGTTAAGGCTGTTTGATTTCTTTTTATTTCTGGAGACAGTAATTTAGATGCAGAATTTTGCTTTTGAGCATGCTCACTTAGGTTGGTCAGGTCTTCCACTAGTTTGTGAAATTAAAATGTATAAAACAAGAAATGTAATAGATCTTAAATAGACTCTCATGAGAATTTCTCTTTGAGAAAATTGGTTTTACATCAAGCATTCATTTAATGTACCTAATTTTTTTCTACAAATTGAAATGGTTAACTATTGTTTCATTTCAGGAAGAAAACACAAAATACACTGATGGAGTCACAGGAATGTACAAGGTGTAAATAGACTCTTCGGTCCAACTCATCCATGCCAACCATATATTTTAAATTAATCTCATCCCATATGCCAGCATTTGGCCCATATCCCTCTACATCGTTCCTAATCATGTACCCATCTGGATGCCTTTTAAATGTTCGTTCCATACACGAACCACACTCTGCATGAAATATTGCCCCTTAAGTCACTTTTGAATCTTTCCCCTCTCACCTTAAAACTATGCTGTCCAGTTTTGGACTGCACTATCCTGGGGAAAAGACCTTGGCTGTTCACCCTATTCATGCCCCTAATAATTTTATAAACCTCTATAAGATCATCTGTCAGCCTCCCACACTCCAGGGAAACCAGTCCCAGTCTATTAAACCTCTCCCGACATCCTTGTAGATCTTTTCTGAACCTTTTCCAGTTTCATAACATCTTTCCTATAACTGGGTGACCTGAATTGAATATTCCAAAAGTGACCTAACCAATGTCATGCACAGCTGCAACATGACCTCAAAACTCCCATACTCAATGCACTGAGCAATTAAGATAAGCATACGCCTCTGAACCACCTTGTCTACCTGCAACTTTCAATGATCGATGAATGTGCACTCCAAGGTCTCTTTGTTCACGAAGATTCCTCAAGTCCTTACCATTACGTCTACAAGTTCTACCCTGATTTACCTTTCCAAAATGCAGCCCTCGCATTTATCTAAATTAAACTCCATAGCTACTCCTTAGCCTATGGGTTTAGTTAATCAAGCTAACATCATACTCTGAGGTAACATTCTTCGCTGTCCACTACAGCTCCAATTTTGGTATCTTCTGCAAACTTACTAACCATATCTTCTATATTCACATCCAAACCATTTACATAAATGACAAAAAGCAGTGGATACAGCACCGGTCCTTGTGGCACACTGCTGGTCACAGGCCTCCAGTCTGAAAAGTAACCCTCCACCACCACCTCCCCCGTCTTCTACCTTTGGCTAGTTCTCCTTGCATTCCACGTGATCTAACCTTGTGAACTAGTCTACTTCGCGGAACCTTGTCAAATGCCTTACTGAAGTCCGTATAGACCACATCTACTGCGCTGCCCTCATCAATCCTCTTTGTCGCGTCCTCAAAAAACTCAAATCAAGTTAGTGAGACATGATTTCCCATGCACAAAGCCATATTGACTATCCCTAATCAGTCCTTGCCTTCCCAAACATATGTAAATTCTGTCCCTCAGGATTCCCTCCAACAACTTGCCCACCACCACTGTCAGGCTTACCGGTCTATAGTTCCCTGGCTTTTCCTTACCACTTTTCTTAAATAATGGCACCACGTTAGTCAACCTTCAGTCTGCTGCACCTCACCTGTGACTATAGATGATACAAATATCTCAGCAAGGGGCCCAGCAATCTATTCCCAAGCTTCCCACAAAGTTCTGAGGTACACCTGATTAAATCCTGTGGATTTATTCACGTTTATGCCTTTTAAGATGCCCATCACCTTCTCTGAAATATGGACATTTTTTAAGATGTTGCTATTTATTTCCCCAATTTTTTGAGCTTCCATATTCTTCTGCACAGTAAACATTGATGCAAAATACTCATTTTGTATCTTACCCATCTCCTGTGGTTCCACACATGGGTAGCCTTGCTGATCTTTAAATGGCCCTATTCTCTCCCTAGTTACCCTTTTGTCCTTAATGTATTGTCAGAATCCCTTTGGATTCTCCTTAGCCCTATTTGTCAAAGCTATCTCATGGCCCCTCTTTGTCTTCTGATTTCCATCTTGAGTATACTCCTACTGTCCTTATACTCTTCTTGGGATTCACTCAATCCCAGATGTCTACACCTGACATATACCTCCTTCTTTTTCTTGACCAGAACCTCTATTTCTCTCATAATCCAGTATTCCCTATGCCTACCAGCCTTACTCTTCATCCTAACAGGAGCACACTGTCTCTTGACACTCATCATCTTTTTTTTGGAGGCTTCCCATTTTCCAGCCATACCTTTACCTGCAAATAACCACCTCTAAACTTTGGAACTTATTAAAAATACTATCTGGGGAGGTGATGATTTTTTGGCATTGTTAGTAGATTAGTAATCCAGAGACCCAGGCTAATGTTCTGCAGACATTGGTTCAAATCCCACCACAGCAGAAATTTGAATTCAGGAGCAAGAAAAATCAAAAAGAAACAAATCCATGTAAGCACTTTTGATCGATTAAAATCCCATTTGGTTCATTGATGTCCTTCAGGGATGGGAATCTACCATCCTTACCTGGTCAAAACAAAAACCCAAAGATACGCGTGGATGTTGGAAATCAGAAAAAAAAACAGAATTGCTGGAAAAACTCAGCAGGTCTTGGAGCATCTGTGAAGACAAAATAGATTTAAAATTTCAGGTCCAGTGAACATTCTTCCATTCTTCAGTTAACACTGCTGAGTCTTTTCAGCAATTTCTGAATTTGATCCTTACCTGGTCTCCCTACAGGTAACTCTAGACCCACAGCAACATGGTTAGCTTTTAACTCCCCTCTGGGCAATTAAGAATGGGGAATAAATACTGGCCGAACAAACAAACACCCATACCCCATGATCAAATTTCACTAAATTATTATGTGCATGAATAGTCAAAATAGGTGTCATTCTAATTATTATTAGACATTGAAGTTTTGCAGCCAGTGAACCTGCAGGGTCTATTAAGATGGCTCTCCAAACTGTAACTTTGCCCAGATGGACATACATTAACACTAGTATGACACTAAATATTTACACTCTCAATGACTTGCTGACCAACATTTTTTCATATTTCATCGTATGAATTGTTGTGCTTCATTGTTGTGCTTGCATTTCTGCTTTGTGTTTCACTAAGACAAAAATCCCTTGGAAAGTTTTAGAATTGTCAAACAAAAATAATACAATTTGCTTTTGAGTCTGTTTTCCCCATTTACACCTCCAGGAGATGCAGCTATTATTTATTTTTGTTTTTACTTGCTTCATTACTATCTCCAGTTGCCTCTTCTAATAACATCTTTCATAATTTTATCTCTCCTGTCTTTTATACGCATGAGTAATGAGTGGTGCGGCATCCATGACAATAGTTCAAGTTAGTTGTTTAAAATCCAAGTGAGACTTCATCGATGGAATCTAGTCACTAATCTTAAAGCCCCTCCTTCTTCTTTGAGACTGTAAATCATTTAGCTTTCAGGATCTAGTTGTCTATGACTGCTGCTCCTTTAATTCACTCTGAAAGAGAAACAGAAAAACAAAATCATTTCACAGAGGAACATCCCAACGGAATGATTTGGAGACGCTAGTGTTGGTCTGGGGTGTACAAAGTTAAAAATCACACAACACCAGTTTATAGTCCAACAGGTTTATTTGGAAGCACTAGCTTTTGAAGCGCTGCTCCGTCATCAGGTGGTTGTCACTATAACTTGGTGTTGTGTGATTTTGAACTTTGTACACCCTAGTCCAGGAAATATGCTTGAAATAACCCTGCATGTCCCAAATCCTACAGGCGGAAAAAAAAGTTTGCGATATTTCTATTTGATCATGGACTCTCAAGTACATTGTTCAAACTTTATATTTCCAGTTCTTTAAGTATTTGTACTGTATTTAGTCTCACGCTGATACTTAGTTTATCATATTATTAAATGCACCATTTATTTTCACACAAAGTGCATTCTGTTTTGGAAAATTGCATGATGACCATTCTAAGGAATAGTTAATCCAAAATGTTTGCCTAGAGTTGCACATCTTTTTTTTACATGATGGCACCACTGTCACTCATCGACATGCTTTGTTAAGTTTTATAATCAGATCATTCATCCTAAATGAAAGATGGTTGAGTTTCATCCACTGTAACGCATTATTAAGAAGGGACTAGATCTCCTTTGGATTTCTGCATTCAGTTCTGTGCACTTAATCACAGAAAGAATCTGTGAACCTCAAGGGCATGAGGTGTAGGTTTTCCATTATCCTACTGAAGCTAAGTAGTTACATTTTGACAGCAGATTGAATAGACTAGGTTTGTATCCCTTTGAGTGAAAAATATCAAGGGATAATCCAAAGTGAGATGTTCATGTTGATGAAATGATTTGATCGTATAGCTTGGAAATCCAGAAAAAGCAGGCAACAAGTAACATCAGGAAATAACTTTTCATGCAAAAGGTTGCGAAAATCTCTTTCAGAACAAGTTAATGATGCAACCTCAAAAGGAAATTTCAAATTAGAATGAAAGGAAGTTCCTAATAATGATGGAGCTGGTATATAAGATTAAGTTACAAATCCTGAAGAAGGGCTCATGCCCGAAACGTCAATTCTCCTGCTCCTTGGATGCTGCCTGACCTGCTGCGCTTTTCCAGCAACACATTTTCAGCTAAGATACAAATCACAAATACTTTGACTGAATAGCTGAGTAGGCTTCAGGCCAGACAGGCAGAAACACAGCAAACCAGGCAGCATCAGGAGGTGGAGAAGTCACTGTTTCTTCAGGACTGGGGTGGGTGTGGGAGAGCTGCATATAAAGGGGGTAGCAGAGGGAGGATGGTGAAGTGGCGATAGGTGAAGCCAGATAGAGGGTAAGACCTGTTTGGTTAATGGTGGAATGAATCTGGTTGGTCTGGAGTCAAATGGAGAGGGAGGGGCTGGGAAAGGAGTAGGGGGAAGGGAAGGGAGATTATTTGAAATCGGAGAACTCAATGTTGAGTCCTCAGGGCTGTAGGCTGCCCAGGTGGAAGTTGAGGTGTTGTTCCTCCAATTTACGTTTTGGTTCTTTGTGGCAATAGAGGAGGCCAAGGATGGTCTTGTCAGAAAGGGAGTGGAAGGGCAATACCGGAGCCTACAGCCCGGAGGACTCAACATTGAGTCCTCCAATTTCAAATAACCTTCCTACCCATCAGCCAACTCCCTTCTCAGCAGTTCCCCACCCAGCCACCAGCCGTCTTCATTCCTCCCATTGACCAACCAGGCCGTAACCTCTACATGTCTTCACCTATCCATACATCACCACCCTGCCCCTGCACCCCCCCCCCCCTTTTATCTGCAGCTCCCCCTACACCCACCCCCAGTCCTGAAGAAGGGTTACACCTGAAGCATCGTATTCTCCACCTCCTAATGGTGCATGGCTTGCTGTGTTCTTCCAGCCTGCTGCCTGTCTACTTTGGATTCCAGCAACTGCAGTTTTGTTTTGTCTCTAACCGAGTAGACTTCAGGGACAGAGTAATCTACTCTTGGGTTCCCAAGTGTCAGCTTTGAGCTTGTCAGCTGCTGTGACTATACTATATAAAGATGTAAATCAATAACTTGTAGTTGGGCTGAACATGATTCATCTTGAGGAAACTGAGGCATTAATTGCCTTGAACCATTGGTCAAATTATTTTGTGAAATGCATTCACAAACCACAATGAAGATTTTTCAGATTCTGCAATCCCCTCCACATTTCTCAGTAACAAGATTGAAAAGGTGCTTGGAATAAATTATCTTGAGAGGAGGAAGAATGTAAGTGATTCTCAATTGAAGTGTATACACTTATTTCCTGTGGAAAGTCACTTTAAATACTCATCTTTTTCCACTGTTGCCTCAAGACAACTTGTTAATTTTCTCTGCAACTTTATTACTTCAAGTATGATGAGATGAGCCTTAACAAGATTTAAAGGGGTGGAATCATTTGCCTACATTCAATAAGCCCCATTCCAATGATATTTTAATCTAAAATTAGATGAAGGCTGCAAATTTCAAAATTGCATCCAGATAATCAAAAGGAATACATGCAAAACACTTTGAATGTCCATTCTTTATCTATGAGCACCTTTGCACTTTCTCGGTAAAAGCAGATGAGAACTGCTTGCTGCAGGGCAGTTTAATTTATGCAAAGGAGAATGGGCAAGTCTCACTTATTAATGAGGAAAGTAGGTTTCAAAGGTTGACAGTGGGTCAAATTAATTTGTTTTGTCAAAATTGTAAAATGCTGAGACAATCGCACAGATTTGAAAGAAATAGGTTAGATTGTGATTGAAATAAAATGGCATCAGATTGTAAGTTATTTTTCTGTAAATAATTTCAAATATCACTCAAATTGCTATGTTGAATCTTAGGTGACCTAAGCAAATACAGCATGGTGGCTCAGTGGTTAGCACTGCTGTCTCACCATCCCAGGTTCGATTCCAGCCTTGGGCAACTGTTTGTGTGCAGTTTGCACATTCTCCCTGTGTCTGCATGGGTTTTTTTCCCACAGTCCAAAGATGTGCAGGTCAGGTGAATTGGCTATGTTAAATTGCAAGGTAAAAGGCTTTTGCCCGAAACGTCGATTTCGAAGCTCCTTGGATGCTGCCTGAACTGCTGTGCTCTTCCAGCACCACTAATCCAGAATATGTTAAATTGCCCATAGTGCTAAGTGCATTAGTCAGAGGAAAATGGGTCCAGGTGGGTTACTATTCGGAGGGTCGGTGTGGACTGGTTGGGCCAAAGGGCTTGTTTCCACACTGAAGGGAATCTAATCTAAAAAAAAAATCAGTCTAGGCCTGCAAGAAAGATATATAATAACTTAATTTTGTTCTAAGTGAACTTTCACCCTTTCAATCTATTCAATATCGTTAGCCAAAGAACACAGACTTCAACAGAGCACAGGTTTGTAGGCAAGGTCAAAGAAAGCACCTCAAGAAGCGATAATAAAGAACACTTCCAAAATTCAAAAGCAATTTGCAAGCTCCCCACTACAAAGTTGACATGCTAAAAGTAAAGCATAAATGACAGGTCATAGCCAAGAAAGGAAAAGCAGCAGTTGACCAAATGCTGAAATCATCTTCATAAATCTACTATCCAATTGACTTGTCTTATCTTCAATTTGTCATTGGCCCAACCAAAGTTTGAGTCAACAATATACCACTATCAAAAAAATATACCTTTTCAGTTTTTGCACTCAATCCCCAATCTGGCCATCTCATTATGATTCAAAAACTTGACAATTGTAATGCTTTTGAATTTAATTAATTTATTTCTTTGAACAAAAAACAAAAAAAAACTCACCAAGTGCTTTCCCCAACACACTGCTGAGGAGGTAGAAATCTTTGAGCTCTGTCACAGTTAAGCTAATTTCCATGCACTTGAAATACTCCAGTAGACTTTTGAAAGAATTAATCAAAATTAGATTGAAAAATACTGCCAGAAAATGGATCTCAGAATTTCAAATGTCATCATTTCACTTTGATTATCAGAAAACTCAACTTCTGCCTTTCTTTTTCAAACCCAACAATTCCTTACAATTACTCTTTCTAAAATTAATCTGGATTTTTGGATGCAAACTTGTCATAAATGCAATGTGCAATTCGAAAGAAGTTTTATTGCTGTTAAGTCATTAGTTGTTGGTGATTAACATGCAAAACAGTCATGAATCTCTGTCCATTATCACTTATTACCATCTTGTGGATAGAATATTGCAACTGAGTAAAAGACTTAGAAATCTTATAGTTGGACATGAAATGGACAATAATGAGAAGTCAATGGATCATTTTTACTGTCATTCTCTGCTGTCTGTAACAGAGCTGCTTTTAATATTTTAAAAAAAATTTCCTTTTACTTTTAAAAATGTGCCATGGTGTGCTTCCCAAAACCTGTTTGTGGAATCCAATTTAAAAATGACTGACAGCAAGTTCTTTAAAGTTAACTCAAAGTAGTATTTTTAATGCATTAAAAACACGAGAGGTCGGGAGAAATGTATAAAAACAATCATTTGAACATATGCATCAAAATAAAAGAAAAAGGAAAGAATTACAGATCACTTCTAATCAAAGGTATTGGAATTAGTTCATGTGAGTTAGAGAGTCCAGGACGTCAATGTCCAGTGGAGGTTCTTTCAGTTGGCTATGCACAGAAGACACTTTCAGAGGAGCTCCAATGCTGTTGAATTGCAGATAAAGGGACAGCAGTTGTAATCTGGGAATTGGTTCACTTTGAAGGAGAAACACGGGATTCTTTTCAGACACCAGACATTTAAGAGAATTTGAGATTATTAACAGGCATTAGATAACTTTGGATCTGCTTGCTTTTCTGATGATATGAGTAGAGGGGCTAAAACTAACCAAAGGCAATTCAAACAAATCAGCAATTTCAGTAATGTGACTGGGGTTCCAGGTTAAGAAACTCAGCCATTGAACTCGAAACTTTAATGCTGCCTTGTCTGAAGGTTCCACATGGTAGACTAATAAGCAAAGTTAGATAACAGGGGATTCGAGGTGAGCTTGCCAATTGGATGCAAAATAGACTTAGAACATAGAACATAGAAGAACATAGAACATAGAAGAATACAGCACAGTACAGGCCCTTTGGCCCTCGATGTTGCGCCGATCCAAGCCCACCTAACCTACACTAGCCCACTATCCTCCATATGCCTATCCAATGCCTGTTTAAATGCCCATAAAGAGGGAGAGTCCACCACTGCTACTGGCAGGGCATTCCATGAACTCACGACTCGTTGAGTAAAGAACCTACCCCTAATATCTGTCCAATACCTACCAGCCCTTAATTTAAAGCTATGCCCCCTCGTAATAGCTGACTCCATACATGGAAAAAAGGTTCTCACGGTCAACCCTATCTAAACCCCTAATCATCTTGTACACCTCTATCAAGTCGCCCCTAAACCTTCTTTTCTCCAATGAAAACAACCCCAAGTGCCTCAGCCTTTCCTCATACGATCTTCCTACCATACCAGGCAACATCCTGGTAAACCTCCTCTGCACCCGTCCCAGTGCCTCCACATCCTTCCTATAATATGACGACCAAAACTGCACACAATACTCCAGATGAGGCTGCACCAGAGTCTTATAAAACTGCAACATGACCTCAGGGTTCCGGAACTCAATTCCTCTACCAATAAAAGCCAGTACGCCATATGCCGCCTTCACCGCACTATTTACCTGGGTGGCAACTTTCAGAGATCTGTGTACATGGACACCAAGATCCCTCTGCTCATCCACACTACCAAGTATCCGACCATTAGCCCAGTACCCCATCTATTAGCCCAGTACCCCATCTGCAAAGGAGCAACTTTTTCATGCAGAGGGTGGTGCGTGTATGGAATGAGCTGCCAGAGGAAGTGGTGGAGGCTGGTACAATTACAACATTTAAAAGGCATCTGGA
>NC_057739.1:13126803-13135467 GCF_004010195.1 Chiloscyllium plagiosum | reverse complement strand
TGCCTCACCGCATCATAATTTCCCTGCCCCCAGCTATAACTCTTGCCCTGCAGTGCACACTTATCCCTCTCCATCACTAGAGTAAAAGTCACCGAATTGTGGTCACTGTCCCCAAAGTGCTCACTTACCTCCAATTCTAACACCTGGCCTGGTTCGTTACCCAGAACCAAATCCAGTATGGCCTCATCTCTTGTTGCTCAACTCTTATTTTTTAATGCATTGGAATTAATGCTTCAGCAATCAACCTGTTTGCCGATGTTATTACAAACCTCTGGAGCAAGTGGGACTTGAATGTAGACCTCCAACCTCAGAGATAGCGACATTACCATTAAGTGTATAAGTCCTGCCTTGAATTGCCTTTCCAAAACGCAACAACTCCATCTGCCATTCCTCGGCTCACTGACTCAAGTCATCAAAGTCCTGTTGTACTCTGAGGCTGAGATTAGTCTGGGACTTTTTTCACTTGAGTGTCGAAAGTTGAGGGGTGACCTTATTGAGGTTTATAAAATCATGAGGGGTATAGATAAGGTGAATGGCATGTGTCTTTTCCCGAGGGTGGGGATTTCAAGACTCGGGACATATTTTTAAAATTCAAAGTTTGGGTGAAGATATGTAGCTCGGGT
The DNA here is from genome assembly GCF_004010195.1 of Chiloscyllium plagiosum. Taxonomy (NCBI): domain Eukaryota; kingdom Metazoa; phylum Chordata; class Chondrichthyes; order Orectolobiformes; family Hemiscylliidae; genus Chiloscyllium; species Chiloscyllium plagiosum. Next base: position 13,134,844 of record NC_057739.1, on the reverse strand, counting down.
GCTCGTTGTTGTGGTTCTGTTCGCTGAGCTGGGAATTTGTGTTGCAGACATTTCGTCCCCTGTCTAGGTGACATCCTCAGTGCTTGGAAGCCTCCTGTGAAGCGCTTCTGTGATCTTTCCTCTGGCATTTGTAGTGGTTTGAATCTGCCGCTTCCGGTTGTCAGTTCCAGCTGTCCATTGTAGTGGCTGGTATATTGGGTCCAGATTGATGTGCTTATTGATTGAATCTGTGGATGAATGCCATGCCTCTCTTCATAAGACAGGCCTCCATCTGTGGTATCAGTCCAGTGAACCCTATTTGGACTGCCTCCAATGCTAATATATCTTGCTTTCAAGAAACAGTTCAAAACTGTTCGCAATAAACTTCTTAATATTGTAGTCCATTCCCATTGAAATAAAGGCCAACATTCCAATTGCCTTCCCAATCGTCTGCTAAACTTCAATGCTAATGTTTTGTGTTTTGTGGACAAGAACACCAAAATCCCTCTGTTCTGTAGATTTTTGCAGTTATTCTCCATTTAATTAATATTCACCTCTTCTATTCTTCTCACCAAAGTACATTATATCTGTCAAGTTTTTGCCTGTTTGCGTAACCTGCCCCAAACCCTCCACAGACTCTTTGTGTCAACCTCACCACTTGAGTTCCCACTTTTTTTTGTGCTACCTATAAAGTATAATAGGCTATATTATATTCACTTTCCTCTTCCAAGTCATGAAGTGACTGTGGACCCAGCACTGAACCCTCTGGTACTCCAATATTTACAGGTGCCATGCTGAAAATACCCTTTTTTCCAACTCTGTCGGTTAGCCAGTCCTCATATACTAATATATTATCTCCACTATATCCTAACGCGTTGCACCTTCTGAAATTTGAAAATATATTAATATCGACTGTTTCCCTCTTTATCTTGCTTATTGCCTCCTCAAGGAATTCTAGTACATTTTTGAGGTATTATTTCCCCTTCGTGAAGCTATGCTGACTCTCCTTAATCATATATTTCTAAATGTTTTCCTATTCCACCCTCTATAATAGACTAATATTTTACCAACAACAGATGTAAAGCTAACTGACCTGTAGTTATCTGTTTATTTAACTTTTTCACTTTTTTAACAAAGGTGTTACATTGGCAGTTTCCAATCCTCTGTGACTTATTCAGAACCTAAGGATTACTACCAGTGAAACCATTATCGCTCCAGCTTCTTATTTCAATATCATAGAATGCATTCCATAAAGACCAAGGAACATATTACTCTTTAGCCCTATTAGTTTTCCTCGTACATTTTCTCTAGCAATAGATGTTGGTAATTTCTCTCCACCTTTTGCCTTTGGATTTTTAATATTTTTCAAATGTTGTTGGTATCTCTATCATGAAGATTGATTCAAAATATTTCCAACAGTCTTCGTGCAACTTATAATTATTTCCTCATTCTCTAAGGAGTATATGGATTTTTTTAGCTTCTCTCTTCCTTTTTATATTATAAATCTTGATTTTACTTGAATAAGAAATGTTTGGAGGGCTATGGAACAAGTGCAGGCAGGTGGGACTAGTTTAGTATGGGATTATGGTTGGCGTGGATTGGTTAGATCGAAGGTTCTGTTTTCATGCTGTATGACTCTTATGACTCCATGACTCTGGCTTACCACTAATCTCTGCCTCATTGTATGTTTTTTCAATTTTTTACTATCCTTAACTTCCCAAGTTCACCATGATTGGGTTATTCCTTCCTCCTCATTAGACTATATCTTTGCTGTGAGCTATGAACTATCATCTTAATCCATGTTAGTAACAGTCAATTCTTTGAGAAAAGAAAGCACAAACTGTCTCTCATTTAAGGAAGAACTGCCTGATAACAGCCCTGGGATTTGTTCAGCAACACCTTGCTGCAAATCTGTAGCTGTAAAGAAACAAGGACATCCAGAGCCTGTGAACTGAACACATCCCTCTCTCCACCTTTCTTTGTGTGTGTGTGATAACCATAAAAAAGAACAAGGAGGCTTTAAAAAATAATTCTAACAAGAGAAAACCATCACTTTACAAACAACAGGGTGTCAACATTGCTGAAATTAAAAAAAATAGAGAAACAATGTAACCCAAGACTTTGAAACTTCACAGTTTTGTGTCCTGTCTATTTTTATTTTCCACAGAAAAGCATCAGCATCAATCAGCCTGTCTTTAGCCCATCTTAATCATGAATGAGTGTGTGTGCATGTGGGGCTTTAAAAAAAGGCTATAGTTTCACTTAATAGTAGAAGTAATAACATTTTATTCTCTCTGCCATTTGTTGCGCATATCTGACTTCCTGACCCCCACCCCCAACCCTCCAATTCTTTCCACCATCAGAAGGCACAATTGAGGACAGCAGTGGGATACTCTCCACTTGTCTAGTTGAGTACAGATCTAACATCAGGAGACTGAACTTTTTAAAAAATTTAAACGAGGAACTATTCAGCCTAACTTCCACTGGAATTGTGTTTACCTTATTAAGTCCTTCAATGGACACAGTATGATGAGAAAAGGCAGGGTAGCAATGCCACAGTGAGATGCAGTCACATCAGCTCACAGTTTACAGTTGTAAAAAATGTTCAGCCTGTATGTTTGCCTTTTGGCTTTGTGACAACTATTACCCTTAGTATGCTTCAGTGATGCACCTTTGGATGTTTTGTTATGTTGAAGACACATGTATTGGTTTATTTTATGTTTGGTCTATGTGATGATAGTAAGAGGTGTATTTTGTTCATACTTTATGAAGAAAGGTTAAGATAGAGTGATGGTTGGTCTACTCGGAGCCAATAAAGTAAACGATATGTGAGGCCTTGTTTTTTTTAAAGTTGGAACAATAGAAGCAGCCTGAATGGGTGGTGTCAAGCTCTCACAGATCCAGGATTATGAAATTAGTTTTAGTTTTTCACTCATAGTTACAAGATCTTGAAGCTGGGTTTGGAAGCTGTAGCACATCTCTCCCTGATACTCTCTCTCTCTCAGAGGTTTCTCTTGATGGTTTTCCCCCTGGACTAGAGCATTGTCTGTGAGTCAATCTATTTTGCTGAATCTGCCTTTGTCAAGGTTGTGTTTATGGGATGTTACTGTATTGGAACATTACTGTGGGGTAATTAAATAAACTGCTATGCTGTTATATTTTCCAGTCGAGGTAAGTTATTCCAAATTCTTCTTTCTATTGTTGTTTTTTAGTTATAATGTATGAATAAAGTCTGCTTTGCTCCAAGACTAAAGTTTGACTAACCTGAATTACATCCAGAAAACAATACCTAGCACCTGACTTTAAAGTCAGGGTCTAAGCTATCTTCTTAATGTGTTTTGAGGGGCTTTTGCCTGGCCATAACAGCTACCACTATACTAAGCTCTCCTCAGTTGGAAGCATTTAGAAACATGGAAATTAGAAACAGGAGCAAGCTGTTTGTTTCTTTGAACATGTTTTGCTGATCAATCTAACTCTGGCTGATTATCCAACTTGTTGCCTGATTCCTGCTTTCTCCCCACACTCTTTGGTCCCTTTAGCCTAAAGAGCTATGTCTGATTCCTTCCTGAAAGCATTCAGTGCTTTGGCCTCAACCACTTTCTTTGGCACAGAATTCCACAGGCTCATCACTTTCTGGATGAAGAAAAGTCTTCTCACCCCATCCCTAAATGGCCGACCCCATCTACTGAGAATGTGATCTTTGGTTCTAGAGCTCTTCATACCCCATCCTCAACTCCCCATCATTGGGAATACCTTCCTGCACTTACTCTGTCTAGCCCTGTGAAAATTTCTATGTGCTTCTATGAGGCCCTCCCTCATTCTTCTAATTTCCAGTGAATGTAGTCTTAATTGATTCAATATCACTTCACGCATCAGTCATACCATCCCAGGAATGAGTCTGGTAAATAAAAAGCAAAAGAACTGCAGATGTTGTAAATCAGAAACAAAAACAGAAGTAGCTGGAAAAGCTTAGCAGGTCTGGCAACATCTGTGGAGAGAAATCAAAGTTAACATTTTGGGCCCAGTGACCCTTTCTCAGAACTGGCATTGTACCACCTAAGAGCTAATACTACCCCAATGCCACACGGTGAGGTATCAAGTATCAGATCTTGCTTGGTATCATAGTGCATAAACACATTAGAGATTGATAACTGTTTCTTCACTTCCCTGAAAGCTATGGCTTGTCTATGTAATCATTTCCAAGACTGACCCTTTTTAAATTGTTAATGCAAAGGTGCCAAGATGGTGGCCAGGTTATACATGAGCTTTTGTAATAGTTCACTAGCTCACGGAATGACCTAAGCTCCAGTACAGATGTGTGAGCTGGGGCACCTTTGATCATTCTCACTTTATCTTCCAACGGGTGTAACAAAGTCTTGTCAACTCTATAGCCCAAGTCAGTCACTTGGGGTATCTGGAACGCACATTTTTCCCTTCTCAAGTATGCGCCCACTTTGGAGAAACATTTAAGGTCAATGTCCAAGTTCTCCTTATTGGTCTTCCCTGTTATTAGCGCATTATCTAGATAAATGTCGACCTGGGGTAGACCTTGTAAAATGTTTTCCAATTGTAAAATTGCCCAGGCTCGCAATACCCCAAATGGCTTTTCTTTATATTGGTACAAATCTTTCAGGGTATTAATTGCAGCAGAGTTCAGGAGCCCTCATCTAACCACAATTGTAAGTCCACATGGCTCATGTCCAGTTTTGTGAAGGACAGCCCCCTGCCAGTTTTGCGTGTAAACCCTCTTTGTGAGGGAATGTGTATTTATCCAGCTGTGAAAAGTGTTTATCGTGTGTATAAAATCACCACAAAGGCAAACCCACCCATTGAGCTGCACAATCAATGTGACTGATGCTGCCCATTCTGCAAGCTGGACTGGTTTAACGACTCCTTTACTTTCCAGCCTTCTGACTTCTGCACCTATTTTTGCTGTTAAGGTAAATAGCACGGGGCAGGCCTTGCAGAATTGTAGAACTGCTTCCTGGTCAACAATGTAAGATGGCCTTGGCCACATTGATAATCCTAAGTGTTCCTGAAAATCTTCCAAATATTTAATTTGACCTTCACTTAGGTAGCCATTTTTTTAATATCAAAAAAATGTTAAGCCAATCTCGGTGAATCTTGCTCAAACAATTTCAGTCCATCAAGCTTGAGTCCAAGCCTTTTACTACAATCAGTGGTAACTGTGCCATTGTTTCGCATGCAAGACCAGAACTGAAGTTGGACCATTAATCTATAAAGATTCTCTGATATAGGTTCTCAGTAGAACTGAGGCCTTGCGCAAACTTAAGAGTTGGAGTTGTGATGATACTGTCACTTTAAAAGGTAATTTTGTCCTTTTTTTGAAGAGTGGTTATAAAACAGAGATACTAAGCAGTCTACCACAACCATTAGAGTAAACAACTTGTGAGGCATTTGGTTTTGTTTCAAGAACCTGAATGGTCCCATAGATCAGGATGCCTGAGTTTTGGGCTTTTAGCTGTCAGAAGCTGTTTGGAGTCTCAGAAGAGTTAGAGCTTCAGTGAATGATTCCTGGCTGCTACTTATTCTGAAATTTCTCTTAATATTTTTTTTCTCCTGGATTAGAGAACTGAATGTGAGAATATGTCTGAATTTGCCTTTTTGCCAAGGGAGGTGTTTATGAGATGTTTCTATATTGGAACAGTTAATTAGTAATAAGTACTGTGTCTATTATTCAGTTAACATTTTCAACAGTTAAATGATTCTAAATTCTTCTTTCTTCTGTTTACATTTTAACCATAGTGTTTAAATAAATTGTGTTTTGCTTAATGTTGAGTAGTTTGACCAGTCACATCACATCTGGAACATGGCACTTCCCATCTACCTGTAAAATAAGAAAAAATTAGGACCTAGGCTACCTTCTTAAAATATACTGAGAGGTCTGGTCTGGTCTGGTCTGTGAAAGAGCCTGGAATGAATTTTGTTAAAGACTGGTTATGCGATCACTGAAACGGCCGCATCAGTATCGAGGTCCTGGAGAGTGTTGCTGAACAAAGAGGACATGGAATGCAAGCTAGTAGTTCTTTGAAAGCAGAATCGCAGTTAGACAGGGTAGTGAAGAAGGTGCTTGGTATGCTTGCATTTATTGTTCAGTGCACTGAGTATAGGAGTTGGGAGGTCATATTGAGGCATTGGTTAGGCCACGTGTGGAATATTACATTCAATTCTGGTCTCCCTGCTTTGGTAAGGATGTTGTGAAACTTGAAAGGATTCAGAAAAGATTTACAAGGATATTGCCAGGATTAGAGGGTTTGTGCTATAGGAAGAGGTTGAATAGACTGGGGCTATTTTCACTGAAGCTTCGGAGGTTGAGGGATGATCTTATAGAGGTTTATAAAATCATGGTGGGCATGGATCGGGTGGGGTTTGGGAGGTCCAAAACTAGCAGAAATAGGTTTAGTTGAGAGGGGAAACATGTAAAAGGGGCATAAGAGCCAATTTTTTTTTCTCAGAGGGGTGTGACTTTGTGTCTCTAATTAATTCATGCACTCAGTTTACAATTACAGCATTTAAAAGGCATCTGGATGGATAAATGAATAGAGTCATAGAGTCATAGAGATGTACAGCATGGAAAAAGACCTTTCGGTCCAACCCGTCCATGCCAACCAGATATCCCAACCCAATCTAGTCCCACCTGCCAGCATCCGGCCCATATCCCTCAAAGCCCTTCCTATTCATATACCCATCCAAATGCCTCTTAAATGTTGCAATTGTACCAGCCTGAAGGGTTTAGATGGATGTTGGCCAAGTGCTGACAAATAGGACTAGATTAGGTTAGGATATCTGGTCGGTATGGATGAGTTGGACCAAAGAGTCTGTTTCTATGCTGTACATTTCTATGACTCTATGACTCGATGGCCATTGCTTTTGCCAAGAGTGCATTTATGGGATGTTGTCTACATTGGAACAGATGCTGATTTATGGTTAAATAAAGTTATTATCTGGTTCAGGTGTTTAGTAGAGTACAGTTATGACAATTCATTTTTTTATTGTAGTTTAACTGTGTTGTAAGAATAAAATGTTTTGATTAAAGTGGTAGGCCAAATGAATCATGTCTGGAACTTTGCAACTTACACTTACCTTTTAAAAAAACATACAAGTTTGGGGCTAGGCTATTTCCACAATATATTGACGAGCAATACATGTCAAGATGGTGGCGGCTGAGTGGGGGTCCCGTCCATTCGTTTGCTTCTTTTTCCTTTTCTGACTTATTTTTCCTCTTTGTTAGTTATTTTACTTATGTTCTGGAGAGACCATGGTTGTGGTGAGAGTGGAGACTGAGTGTGGCAACAGCTGGGGCTGAACACAAGCCCAGATGGTGGTTAACGGTGAAACAACACCTTCCGGGACTTAGCTCTTTGTGGGGGAGAGTGTGCCCAGAGTGAGGAGAATGGACTCAGCGTGGGGGGACAGAGAGCCCAATGTGGGGGAGAGTGTGCCCAGTGTGGGTGAGTGTGCCCAGTGTGGGGGAGAGCATTCCCAGTGTGGGGGAGAGCATGCCCAGTGTGAGGAAGAGTGTACCCAGCACATGGGAGAGTGTATCCAACGTGAGGGAGAGTGTACCCAGTGTGGGGGAGAGTGTGCCCAGTGTGGGGGAGACTGTGCCCAGTGTGGGAGAGAGCATGCCCAGTGTGAGGGAGAGCATGCCCAGTGTGAGGGAGAGTGTACACAGTGTAGGGGAGACTGTGCTCAGTGTGGGGGAGAGTGTACCCAGCGTGGGGAGAGTGTGCCCAGTGTGGGGGAGACCATGCCCATTGTGGGGGAAAGTGTACCCAGTGTGGGGGAGAGCGTACCCAATGTGAGGGAGAGTGTACCCAGTGTGAGGGAGAGTGTACCCAGTGTGGGGGAGACCGTATCCAGTGTGGGTGAGTGTACCCAGTGTGGGGAGAGTGTGCCCAGTGTGAGGGAGATTGTACACAGTGCCTAAGCGAGTGTGACCAGTGTGGGGGAGAGCGTACCCAGTGTGGGGAGAGTTTACCCGTGTGGGGGAGAGTGTATTCAGTGTGGGGGAGAGTGTGCCCAGTGTGGGGGAGAGCGT
>NC_057739.1:13087923-13126479 GCF_004010195.1 Chiloscyllium plagiosum | reverse complement strand
AAGGGAGGGGGGGGGGGAGTGTGCCCAGTGTGGGGGAGAGTGTATTCAGTGTGCGGGAGAGTGTGCCCAGTGTGGGGGAAGCGGGTACCCAGTGTGGGAGAGAATGTGCCCAGTGAGAGGGAGAGTGTACACAGTGTGGGGAAGACCGTACCCAGTGTGGGGAGAGCATACCCAGCATGGGGGAGAGCGTACCCAATGTGAGGGAGAGTGTATCCAGTGTGGGAGAGAATGTGCCCAGTGTGGGGGAGAGTCTGCCCAATGTGGGGGAGAGTGTACCCAGTGTGGGGGAGTGTGCCCAGTGTGGGGGAGAGCGTACCCAGTGTGGGGAGAGTTTACATAGTGTGGGGAGAGTGTATTCAGTGTGGGGGTGAGCGTACCCAGCATGGGGGAGAGCATACCCAGTGTGGGGGAGAGCGTACCCAATGTGAGGGAGAGTGTACCCAGTGTGAGGGAGAGTGTACCCAGTGTGGGGGAGACTGTATCCAGTGTGGGTGAGTATACCCAGTGTTGGGAGAGTGTGCCCAGTGTGAGGGAAATTGTACACAGTGCCTAAGCGAGTGTGCCCAGTGTGGGGGAGAGTGTACCCAGTGTGGGGAGAGTTTATCCAGTGTGGGGGAGAGTGTATTCAGTGTGGGGGAGAGTGTGCCCAGTGTGGGGGAAGCGGGTACATAGTGTGGGGGAGAGCGTGCCCAGTGTGGGGGAGAGCATGCCCAGTGTGAGGGAGAGTGTACACAGTGTGAGGGAGACCATGCTCAGTGTTGGGAAGAGTGTGCCTAGTGTGAGGGAGAGTGTACACAGTGTGGGGAAGACCGTGCCCACTGTGGGGGAGAGTGTACCCAGTGTGGGGGTGAGCGTACCCAGTGTAGGGGAGACCGTGCCCAGTGTGAAGGAGAGTGTATACAGTGTGGGGGAGACCGTGCACAGTGTGGGGGAGAGCGTACCCAGCATGGGGGAGGGCGTACCCAGTGTGGGGGAGAGTGTACACAGTGTCTAAGCAAGTGTGCCCAGTGTGGGGGAGACCATGCCCAATGTGAGGGAGAGTGTACCCAGTGTGGGGGAGTCCAGAGAGGAGCTACTGAGGCCCATGGCTTAAGAATGGACTGTAATGTGTGACTTTTAACTTTATTTCTTTGTTTGTTTTTCTTCTTTATCAGAAGAACTGTAGTGTTGAACTTTTTAACTCATTTCTTTGTTTTTCTGTTTTTGCCCTGAGGTACCTTTATACCTAAGATAGCACCGGGAATGGGACATTGTACACTTTTCCCTGTACTCCTGTACCCCTTTACTTGAGTACATGTGACAATAAAACCTAAATCTAAATCTAAATCTAACTCTGCACATCCATGTAAAGTTGCAGTAGTTGAAATGCAATCAAATTCCAATGAGGTTTTTAAGCATTTTACAGTTTGATATTAATACTTTGAATTGTAGCTGGCCTCTATTGTGCTCAGTACCTGTTGGTGAGTAGGAGAGAAGGAAAATGTCTTCCTCAAAATTTATGCACAGAAGTTGTAACGAATAAGTGGTTCTGTAATACAGCTCCCAACGCCATATGGAGCAAAAAACATTTGGAATCACATGAAAATTATTGGCACACTCTCGGGCTCATTAATGGATTGTCATTTCATGGTTATCTATTCGAAAGGTATTATTCCTCTTCCCAGTCTAATTGAGACAATGTACTGTATTGGACTGAATTTAGAAGGGGGATGGCACAGGGGGTTGATGACAAATGGTATTAGAATACCTCAGAAATCCGAAAACTGCAACTTGTTTCTTAAGGCTTTAATACAGGATACACTGTACCACCAACCCCACTCCATCCCTCCCCTCCCCAAGAGCTGTCAATCATTAAAATTAATGCAAATTTCAATTTCACCATTTTCATATCAGTGTTTAGAACCTTCTTGGTTACATATTGTGCAGTGAAGTGACACTGTTTTTAATGACTATAGGTAATAAATGCAATTGGATAAACAACTGCACTGATGTGGACCTAATTTATAGTTTTTACCCAGATTTCAGACAATTTACTTTGATTCTATTAAGAGCCAGTCTTAAATTTCTCTATGTAAACATTTTGAAACGTATTTGTGTTTTACTTTCAGTTTTCTGTTTGGAGGGCTGTGTGAATTCTTTAATTTAATTGGCTGCTTTGACAGAATGAAGGCATTATTCCAGCTCCAGATGAGTGAAAAATGCAAATCAATTGTGGTATCAGTGCATAGGGATAAAGTTGGAACTCCAGCAAAAAAAAATCACACCTATTATATGACGAGTGACGAGCTTTTAATACAAAACATGAACAAATGAATACACCTCAGGATTGGCAAAGAGTGTTTAAGTTGAACTATATGCACAGAAGTAGGTAATGCTGTAGAAGCAGAAACATTAATAACTGGCATAATATAAACAAATTTAAAAAGTTCAAAAGTATATGTTTTTCTGTTGACATTTTCAGGCAAACTATGCAAACTAGCCTAAATGGGATCCCCTAATTAGTCCTATTTTGTACAGTTTTCATAAACAAATACAATACAACTTAGTGAAACAATGGATGCAGCTTTTTAAAATTCATTAGTAGGCCTTCTGAAATAATGCATTCAACAAATGTCATAATGTTTAGCTATGAGAAAAGAACCGTATAAAAAGGGAACGAAAGTTCAAGGGAAAAAAAGTCTTTTTAGATGAGTTGAATAGAAAGCAAATATTTTTTTAAAAAGCCAATTTTAATATGAATAAACTGAATTTCTTCATAAAAGGCTGCACAAGTAATAACTAGATTGAATACATAAATTTGCATCTAATTGTTTATTTGGCAAGTGAGGGATAAACAGATAAACAGATAAATGGGAAAATGGCAACCATGTAGTGAAAACAATGGGGATGTTAATGATTCAAATAGAAGGGCTTCCCATGTAGTAGACATCTGATTCATATTTCTATTAGAAGTGTGAAATAATGCAAATGAAGTTTTATAAAGATTGGGCTATCATTATTGTAATTGTTTTTTAAATCGCTCATTTATTTTCTCATTTTAAAAAATGATCCTCACCCTCACAACACAGTGAGGTTGTAAATGAAAGTAATGAACAAATAACTGTTCACAGTATGCTTGAGATTTCCATAACATTTGATAGTTAGACAAGTCGAAAGTCAAGAAGCTTGGAAGAAACTTTAAGATCAAACAACTAAGGTTGAATTTTGCTACAACGAGAAGTTTTGTTTTAAACTGAGAACTTAACATTCATATTCAATCAAACTATTCCATCATTCTCATTTATTTGGGACTGCTGCACATAACGAAGTCTAATAATTCTGACACTCCACATTAGGGATGGTGTATAATCAGGGCAATCTGGCTTATATTTGGACTTAAAACTGTCCATTAGTAAATGACGTGCAACTCAACAGCAGTCGGCGCTTTGAAAACTTAGGGATGAGTCCATTTCTCACCATGAGATAACTTTACTTTATTGGTTGGAAATGATACCTTAAATAGATATTAATCAAGGCCTCAGATGCACTGGCCTTTCTTCCATGTATTACAACAGTGACCACATTACAAAAAGTACTTAATGGCATGTGACATATTTGGAATGACCTCCGATTATAAAAGGCGTGACATAAATGCATGCAATTTATTCAACATAATCACTACACAAATATTTCTACTGAACATGAGAAGCATTAGTTGAGCATGTTGAAATGGATTACAGTACTCTTACTTCCCTAGATATTTATCATAATGTGCAACGAAAGTGAAGTATTTTTCATAGATCTGAATGCAAGATTATTCCTCTAAAGAGTAACTCAATATTGCTGTGTCTGGCTTTACCAACCACGATGCAAATAACCAGGCTTGCAAAGTTTGATGTGAAGAGAAACAATTATCCTTATAATTACAAATTAAGCAGGTGTAAATATGCAAAAATTAACATATTTATTTGCAGGGGATAGTGATTTGAATTAGCGTGAAGCAAAATGTTTAGAAAGGCATTCCTCTAGGACAGATAGAGTAAACTCCCTGAGAAAACTGCTAATTAAAGACAATTAAATTGACATTGGCAAAGACAAATGCCCTGGCAATCAACATAAAATCAGCAGAAAGGTTGCATTCAAATTTTGCAGAACATAACTAAACTAGTTTACGTGCATTAAGGAAGTCCAGCAAAGGCCCCATTCGCATTTAATGTTCAGCTTCCAAAGCCATTGTAAATTACGTATCATATATTATACAGAATGTAGTCAAATTAAGTGTGTCTATACTGACACTTGCAGATTGCTGAAAATATCCTTATTCTTTTTTCATTCCAGTGTCTTGTCAGCTAGCTTAAAATGGTCAACCTCCTTAAAAATCCTAATGTGAAAGTAAGGGAGAATGAGTCAAATATAAGTGACATTTGACAGCATTTACGGTTTCAATATTTCCAATACTTAGCCACAATGAAAGAGGTTGTATTAATTATGGACATAGTAAACTAATGTGCAGAATTAGAGAATTTTGGAACCTAGTTTGTTTACCTTTGTACTGATGGGTTCCCTAAAGATTTGTGTTTTGAACATCTCTAATTGCCTGGAGCTACCTGAACCACTGACCTTCTCATATGTTAGAAGGCAATTATTGTTGCTTCAGGTTGTGTCAATATTGCTATGCAACACTGCACAGAAGCTGATCTTATTCTTGCGAGGCTGTTCACTAAAATTTTGGCCAAGTTGTCATGTTGCATTTGACCCCTCCTAAACTTAGTAATACATTGAACATAGTCCACTAGAAAATCTCCAGGGTTGCAGAGATCAAGGAGAGCAGTCAGCTGAAGTAAAACCTCTCAAATGGAGAAATTAATGTAGAAAGCAATTTTGATTGCTCACACAATGGCACCTGCCTGGGCTCACAGCTAACATCAAGTTTGAAAACTTCTACTGTTAGATAATGTAGCTAAATTCTCTTCAACTGTCAACAAGGGATGATTTTCCTTTGTTCCTACTTTGTTGAACTGTGCTCAGTTAACACATATAGGGGGAACAGCTTTTGTAGTTTGATGGACCAACTGATTGGGTACCGTCATCATGCCAGAACATTACTTGGCTGATCTGGACACAAGAGAAACATCATCAATTCAGGTTCTCTCAGCAAGTTCCCTCCTTGATTCATTTAAAGGCAGAAAATCCTTGGGTGTGTTGCGGCAATGCAGCTTGGAATCCTTCTTTAATGTGATGATGTATTTGGTATTGTCTTGCAAAGTATGTGAATGATTTTCTCAAAGGCATTTTATGCCTGTTCAGTTTCAGTTCTTTGACATTTAGATTTAGATTAAAGGCAAAGCACACCTTCTTACTGAAAAGTGGCATTTCATGGTAATGAATTACATACATATTATTTATTAATTGATATCCTTTATTGTTTATAGCATTACTTCAAGCATGCTTTTAATGTTGTCAGTTCCATTTCCTACACTATGAAGCGTCCTGCCGATAGGCTATAATTTACATTCCTTCAGTCAATGTGTTTTATCTGACAGGACGAGTACCATCACATTTGTAAATTAATGAGATGTTGTTAAGGACCAGATTAAACCCCTTCAGAATATATTAAGAAGATAGTTTAGACCCTAACTTTTTTCATTTTAAAGGTAAGTATGAGGCGTTGCATTTCAGATGCAAATCGATTGGTCAAACTCCTCAACTTTAAGCAAAACACACTTTATTTTTGCACTACAGTTAAAATTCAGACAAAATAAAAAGAAAAGAATTGTCTTAACCATAATTTTATCAAAATGCTTAATGAAAAAATACATACATCAGCTATTACAAATTAACTGTTCCAATATTGTAACAGTGTATAAACACACCTATGGCCAAGGCAAATTCAGTAAAATAAAATGTCTCATGTGCAATTCTAGCAGCATGAGGAGAACCGCGGTTTTTAGCTATAACAGAGAGATGAATAAAATCTTCCACATCCAGCTTCAAGACTCCAGCAGCTGTAGAAAGCTAAAACAAGCTGTTTACCTTATTGGCTTTGAGCAGACCAGTCATCACCTCTGTTGCAACTTCCTTCATTAAAAAAAGGACAAAATACACCTCTTGAAGCCTTGGCATTGTTACAATGCCCATTAACATACACAAGTCTTGTCAAAAATCAATAAGCAGAATCATAAATTTCCCTTATGTATCCCTCAGGTATCTTTTCTAAAACAAAATATAGTGTTTAATAGAGTTATCATTTAAAGCATGATAACTCCATGGCTTTGTGACATTCACATTGCTGGCACCTTATTTCAACCCCTCGTTGTGTAATATATCACATGCAGCAATCTAGGCCATGTCTCTTAAACGGTGGTGTTCCATTGTTATTTACAAAATAACAACTTAGAAAGGCATGTTCAGAAGGGAGTTGGTGGATTAGTTGGTGGAGAGGAGGAAACTGCTTCTTCCTGTTGACTGACAAAGGAGGCCACACTGCCCATCTCAGCCAGCCTGGACGGAGGTAGTGGCCCAAGTGAAACACAAAGCAGTGATGCAGGAATAAGGTTAAATGTCTTCTGTGCTCCATCAGTATAAGTACCACCATCTTCTCTCTGCCACCTGACATTTATGAGATCATCACTCACTCTAATTCTGCCACTCCACATGCCTCTCAGCAGTGCACATGTCCTACAACTCTCAAGATTGTATGCTCATGTACGCTCAGTGGCTCTCACCCAACTTATCCTTCCAAAGTACTGCCTCTGCATGTCCTAATCATTCACTGAGGAGACCTCATCACTCCTCCTCCAGTACCACTAACTGCTCTGTCATCTGTTTCTGCATACTCAATCACTCCCTCTGTATCATTGCAGGAATCATTGATCCACTACTTGTACATGACTTGCTGGACAGACTGTTACACAACTCTGAGAGTACAAGTATACATTTCCCCAGACTTTGATCAGACCAAACATCTGACTGCCTGTGCCCAACCCTCTGGACAGGAATTAGATGATCACCCTGCCTGACTGTAGTGGAATACTCTAACGGATCATAATCCTTAATCCCATAATGGAACAGAGTCAAGAGTGTCTTGCTGGAAAAGCACAACAGGTCAGGCAGCATCCGTGGAGCAGGAAAATTAATGTTTTGGGCATAAGCCCTTCATCAGGACATTGCAAGGCATGTCGAACTCATGAATCTGGGAGCATAGAGGGATGAAGGTGAGGTCTTTGCTGAAGACTGAACATTCATCCTCAGTGAGGGGTTTGTCTTGGGGAATAGTAAAAACACATCAGGGCTGGGTGCTAGGACATAGGTTGGCCCCGGAGCTGGGTGCAGGAATGTAGACTGCCACTTGAGTGGACGTGGTTATGGAGTCAGGATTGACATCACCAATGAAAGTGACGCTCAATCTGGGGAGAGGAAGTGGCATCTATGGTGGTACCCACGGGGGAGGAAGTGTTGTAAGGCATGATGTCGTTGGCTGAGTTCCAGTGAGTGACATCATAGGTGGCAGAAGTGACGTCGGCGATGGAGTCATCTATGTTCTGGTGAGTGACGTCTCTGGGCGTGGAAGTGGCTATGGTGGGGGTAAGTGCGGGGGGAAAAATGGCATGGAGTGTAGGTCTCGCATCACTGCCACTGGTGGTGGATCTTGCCGTGGTGGCGGAAGCGGTGGATTTTGCAGCGTTCGGGAGGTGGTTGGCTGGGTGGCGATTGCAGAGGCGGTATGGTTGGCAATGGCTGTGGCCTATGAGGCGTTGGGGGTGGAAGTGATGTCATCATTCACCACGGCAGTTTGTGGATGGAATGGCCGCATGGCTAATGGTGTCTGAGCAGTTCCAGAGGCTAGGAGAAGGTTCTGGAATGGTCGAGGAAACCCATCTATTGAGGTAAGTACATGAAAGTTTGTTTAACTTATATTACTTTATGTCTGACATGGTGGAGAAAAAAACGTTTGTTGACCATGTGAATTCTTCTGAGGATGTAAAACAGCAGAGGTCCTTTGCAGGTCTGGGAGAGTGTGACTCTGAGTTGTGGCAGGGCTGACTGTAGAGATTAGGTGGCGGTGTATGGCTGCGAGTGTAGAGCGGAGGATTCGGAAAGAGAACCGTTTCTGAAGGTTTCGGATTTATAGTACGTACTGGTTGTCCTGTTCAGTCCAAATTGTGACGGTCTGAACGTAGTCCGGAGTCCATGCAGGATCAGTCAGTTCCATAGGCAGGCACTGAGGAAGGAAATGTGGCTGTGGTAGCAAGTCTGCTTCAAGACATGTCTGAAGAGCTACAGGGCAGAGGAGATGCCTGGGGGGGTACAGTGAGAGTGAGACTCACTGAGATCCTTGTAGAGAGATGAGGAGAACTTCTTCAAGGCAGGCATCCTTGGAAGAGGCTTAGCCATAGGTTTGAAATCAACTAGGCGAAAGTGATGACTGCAGATGCTGGAGATGCTCCAGCATCGTTAGTCCTCACTTTCTCCCATAATGGAACAGTCCTACTTGACATTCAGGCAAGGCCATTTGCTTGAAACACTTACTGGTGAATGAAGAAACAAAGAGACACTTGGTCTACAACAGTCACAGCACTCCAAACACTTACATTAAAATGTCAAATTTAGATTCGGTAAAGTTTGCAGTGTAAAGTCATTAATGGCTACAAATTTAACAATTGACATGGTCTGTAATACCAATGAATCTTTGGTTCAACAAGTACTTAAATTATATTTCAGTCAACAGTTCAGCTACATTAGCACTAGAATAATCCTGCTATTAATCCCAACCTCATGCAAATGTGAAAAGTGCGACCAAATAATTTAACATCCTGAGCAAAAGCATCAGTTAGCATCTGTTGATCTATCTTAAATGCATTATAATTCCCTGTCTTCAACAAAGTTTAAATCTTAGCAAATCAAATATTAACAGGCGAGATGGCACCATCTGATTGAAGAATTTGGCACTGAAAGTGTCAAACTCTGCTGAAAAATAATTCAACTTTGAAAGTTGCTTTCAATGAAGTCCAGAAGAAAATGTCCCAGTTGGAACATGTAACCCAACTGTATCATGTTTGCAGTGAAGACTAGTATATATTTACATGGTAGTCACAATCAAGTGGAAGTGTCACCATGGCAACCAACTCATGTACATTTGCATACAGGTAATTGACTCTCAAATATCTGAAGAAACTAATGCCACATGAATCTTCAAGATGCCCACCTCAATGTAGCAATCAAGCAGCCTACCAGATTTTAACCAAATGAGATTTCCATCACAATACTTCTGTGAAGTAATACAATTATCTATGAGGCAAACTCCAGTTAGAACTGCCCCACAACATTCTTGTATTATATTCATAGAGAAAAAAAAAGTGTCATGCCAACCTCACTGTTCTAAATGGTCTACAATTTCAGTTCTACATTCACTAAGCTCAGGCAACGAATATTTCTGCCACTCAGAGTGAATAGAAAAGTCCCAGCTACAATCCTAGTTAATGATGTTATATAATGTCAAATGAAGAAATGCCAGGATTTTGTTTTCTTCACAGTGTAACTAGTCAGGGAAGAACGGAACAGTTTAAACCAATGATGTTTGACTCACAATTTATCTGCAGATGAGTTGAATGCCAGGTGGGAAAAGAATAATGTCCATCTGAGATAATGCTTAACAACTAAATCAACTTACATTTATTCTAATTTTTATGTGAATTGCTCATTAAAATCAACTTATCAAAACTAGCCTCATCAAAAAAGAAGTATGTGTTACCATTCAAACATAACATCAACAATTAATTCTTTGTTGAGGTTGTAGAAGGTGCACAATTAATTAGCTGATGATTCCTCTGGATCTCCACCAAAGTAGCTCATTTATATCTTTTTTTCTCTCTGTCCCATTTCTCTGAGTTATTGCATAAAGATATTTTCTATTTGAGATTTTGTCCCAGTGGTGCCCAGGTTATCTGGGTACTAAACTGAGCTTTGTATTTTGTTTGAGTTTAGGGTGTATTTCAAAACATTGCTGACCTCTAAATCCCAATCTTCACAGAGTCACATCTATAGAGTCATACAGCACAGAAACAGACCTTTCGGACCAATCAGTCCATGCCAAACATAATTCCAAACTAAACTAATCCCAACTATCTGCTCTTGGCCTATATCCCTCCAAACATTTCCTGTTCACGTACCTACCTAAACCTCTTTTAAATGTTGTTATTATTCCCATATCGACCACTTCCTCAGAAAGTTCATTCCACACTTGAACCATCCTCTGTGTAAAAAAATTTGTTTCTCATGTCTTTTTTAAATCTCTCTCCTCCCACCTTAAAAATGTGACCCCTGGTCTTGAAATCTCCCATCCTAGGGAAAAGACAACTAACATTAACTCTATCACAATGAGTATGATGGTGAATAAGCGCTTCAAAATCCTGTCAAACACTAACATGCATCAGAGGGAAAAAAATATAAAAGCTGTTATTTAAAAAATTACAGCAGGTCAATTGTATAAGTTTAAGTTAATCAAGCAAAGTCAATTTTTTTTGAAAGGGAAATCAAATTTTACTGATCTGTTGGAATTCTGTCAGGAGATAATGTGTGCTGTCAACAAAGGGGACCCAGTGTATTTACTGTACTTAGGTTTCCAGAGGAAAGATGTCCTGAGTGATCTTAACAAGGTTGGTGAGGAAAAGCTGTTTTATCTTAAGGAAATATCTGGAATTATGGATCACCATTTAAAACATAAGGGATTACCCATTTAAAACAGAAATTAGATGAAATTTGTTTCTCTCGAATGGTCATGGGTCTTTGGAATGCCACTCCTAAACAGGTGGTGGGAGTAGGGTCCTTCAAGATTTTCAAGCAAGGTTTAGACAGATATTTGACAAACAATTGGTTTACAGGATATCAATGGTAGACAGGAATGCTGATTTAAGGTTATGATCAGATCAGTAATGACCTTGTTGAACGTTGGAGCAGAATGGAAGGGCTGAATGGCCTGCTTCTGCACGTAACCCATATATTCATATGTAAGGCTAAGGTTTGCATCATTCTAGTCAACTCTGGTGATGGGCCTGTCTCCAGTGTTCTGTTAATGCTGTGATGGGAAACTGGTGTGTCTGCTCTCAATCAGAAGCCCATAAAAACATTTCTCAAGACAGTAGCCTGCTCAGAGATAAGGGACTGCCCTCCTTGGTCACACCCAAAGGAATGGAAACCCTCTGTTCAGAACTGGCTTGATTGCAGGAGTTGCCAAAAAGATAACATATGTGGGCATCCATCTGTCCTTGGGCTTCACTCAAGAACTTTCGGTAGAGTTTACTCCCTCAGTCTTCAATTTTGCACAGTATCCACAAGCCAATTGAGTCTTCACCACCCCTTCAACTGGAATCTTGGAATTTAAGTCCCAGGGCATATCCAAATGCTCGTAGATCTCTAGACGCCATGTCTTGAAGTTAAAACTCCTCAGAACTTCACTGAAGCTTTAGTCCTGTTTTTGAACATGGCCATGTGGAGACCCAGGCCAGGACTGAATGATGCAGACGTTGTGTACCTCCCAGGAGCAACGTACACAATTAGGTCTCTTTCCTGTAAAATCGGCTGGAAATGAGAAGCAAACTCACACAGAAAACCAGAATGTATGTCTTTACACACATGAGATGCGTCAACTTGTGACAAGCAGAAATGATGGCCTGTCAGTCCCATGTCAGAATCTACATATTCAGAATTCAGAATAGCCTTTATTGTCATGTGCACTCAAATGAATGCAGTGAGAAGTTTGTAATGTCAGGTGGAGGAGTGGGCGAGAAAAACTGCAGGAAAGGGAAGGAAGAAAGAAAGAAAGAAAGAAAGAAAGAGAAAGGAAAAAGAACTGGCAAAGCAGAGTTTTGAAAGGATAAGTCAAAAGAGGAGGTAACTATTCCAGTTCGAGATAACTTCATTGCAGCAGAGAAAAAAGCACAGCAATATTAATAAATCATAGAATTTGTCTCAATTTAGACAAATGATTTGAAGGAATTGATTGTGTTAAAATGGATAGCCAGAGTGTCTAATAGTAAGAAGGAAGTGGAGGAAGGTATTTGTTGGTATATCGATAAATTGAGTAAAAGATGTGAGGAAAATCATAGAGAATTTTAATTTCCCCCAAATAATCTGGCAACATATAGGAAAAGGGGTGCAAGAATAGAAATGTTACAGTCTGTTCAGAATTCCTTTTTTACCCAGTGTTTTAGAAAATCTCGAGCGAAGCATTCACTGCTGCATCTAGTAAATGGATATCAAGCAGAACAAATGGGAGATACAATGTGGGTATAACTCAGGTTTCTGATGGAATATTCCCTCCTTTGAACAGTTACGTTGTCTCAGTATTTATTATAAGGGACCAAAAAATAATACATGACTTTTCAGGTGGAAAAGAGAAAGATCAATGATAAATTAATCAAACTGATCTGGGTGTATTGCTTCTGCACATCTTAAACTGTGTTAGGGAAGAGAGAGCAGATGCACTATGTCACATACTCAAATGTTCATTAGAAAAGGTGAAAGTTCATTAGAAATGATGGGTATAGAAATTTATTTCCATATATAAAAAATAGAGAAAGCCAATGAATTCAATGGATTATAAACTACTTAGCTTATTAGAGGTAGGAAACACAACTTGAACTTTCAAAAGGTGTAACTGTAAAGTACTTAGAAATGAAAAACATTGAGGATTCGGCAGCACAGATTTCAAAAAGGCAAGTCATTCCTGGCTGAGTTCTTGGAAGAAGCAACAAAAATTCAGAATGTGTTGGAAGTATCAGGATGAAGAACACTAAATAGTGACCTGTTAGAGATCTGAAAAATTATGATAAGTTGATAAGGCTAACCCAAGACAAAGTAACCTATTTGACTGACACTCCAGACCTGAGCTTTAATACTCATTCCCCTCCAGCACTGATGCATAATGGCAAGAGTGTGTACCAGCTACAAAATGTGCTGCAATAACTTACCAAAATTCCTTTGACAGCACTCTCTACATCCATGACTGTTTTGATAGACAAGAGCATCAGATACTTGGGAATACATTTACCTGTCAGGTTCCCATTTAAGCCACTTACCATCCTGACTTGGAACAATACACAGTTCCTTCCATGTTGCTGATTCAAAAATAATGAAATGACCTTTCGAGGAGCATTGTGGATGTATCAACATGCCATGGACTGCAGTGGCTTAAGAAAGTACTCACCATTAGCTTCTCTAGGGTAACCAGTAATAGGTAATAAATGCTGACTGAGTCAGTAACACCCACAACACAAACAAAAAATAATTTAAAATGCTTGAAAGATTTTCCACTTGTGGAACAGTCCAAAACTAAAGCCTATCAATTGAAGATAGTCATTAAAAAATCCAATGGGGTTGTCAGGGGAAGCCGCTCTACCCAGAATACGGTTAGAATGTGGAACTCACTACCACAGTAGTTGAAAGAATTAGTGTAGATGCACTGAAAGGTGAAATCTTAGCAAACACATGAATGAGAAAGGGAATGAAGCAAGTATATTCTGCTGGGGTGAGGTGAAAAGGTGTGAGAAAAAGCTCATTGGGAGGATAAACAACAATGCATCAATTGCTCTGAATGGCCAATTTTTGTATTGTATTTTTTAAGAAAAGCTTCCTTTAAGCTCCGAGACTCAGGAAAATATAATCTTGCAAATCTTCGCAAAATATTTTGTGATTATCAAAAGAATGAATTGCCAGTATGTTAAAAAAAAACTAAATCCAGTCTTTTTAAAGTTGTGAAATGTAAATTTTGAAGCTTACACAGTGCCATAAAATACACAGTTTTGGAACAGATTAGAACCCATTTGTCAATTATTTGCATTTCCAGAACCTAATATTTGACAATTCAATTCATATGAATTATAAATGTTTTAAATCCCATGCACAAAGTAAACTGACTTACTTGATATATCATAGTGAATGCAATAGAATAAAAGAGAATTGTGATCCATTTCTACAGTATTTCCATGCCTGTACTTTTATGTGGTGTTCAGCTGTAAATGATCAACATAATAAACCTTTCTCAGTATTTAGAATAAAGCTGTAGATTTGAATCTGTACCTCTTGTCTGATATAAAAGCAAAACACTTGGTTTATCATGTGGACAACAGCATGTTAGGTTGCTGCATAATGGTCCTGTGTTAAACATTGTGGAATTGTAATACACAGGTGGATGCCAGTTAGCCTGTCATGATTTTACTAGTTCTTTCAAAGAGCTTTCAATTAATCCCACCCATCTGTTCCTTTCTAATGAGCTGTACAAAAATTTCCTTTAAATAAAAATCAATTCCCTGATAACAGTCAATATTGGATCTACTCCTATTGTCCTTCAATGATAGCCTATTCCAAATAAATATATATATTTTTTTAAATTGGAAAAAATCACCATTGTTTGCAGTTGCACGAGGAAGAACTGTCGAAGTCTAAGAAGATTAATATGCAATCATATTTTCATCAGCTTATTGCAATTATTCTCAATGGGATTATGACAGATGGAATGTCATCTCAACCATTGACTTGAGTTAACAATGGCATGTGCTGGGACATAGGAGAGAGGGAGCACTGTGCATGCTGGAGATCAGAGTCAAGAGTGGGGGCTTAAGCCCGAAACGTTGACTCTCCTGCTCCTTGGAGGCTGCCAGATCTGCATGTGCTGAGACATTCTGACCACTATGGTATGAAACAGATTAAGTTATCTCTGTCTGTTCTGACGCATGAGGTGGATACCTGTCCCTGCTCACAAAGCAGCCTGACAGCAGTATTGCAATGTCAGGTGTCAGTGAGCTCCAATGTGCCACCATAAATTGAAGAACTATAAGAGGGGCTGATTGGAGATCAGCCATGACGATGTGCTGAGCCTGATGCCTCAATTTGTAATTGCTGACAAATGAGACATGAGATTTGTTGCCCATATCAGTCATGATGCTGAAGGTGTCGCTGGCTGGGCTGTGACATACAGGTTGCATTTCATGAGATTCTCATCTAGCTATTGAAACATTGTGGGAAATGATGGCTTATTTTTCCTGAATGTTGAAAATCTATTTTTTCTAATCTCGCCATATTCTCCCAATTTCCTCATTGTTGCCCACATCAGTCAGATGCTGGGAAAATTCAGACATCTGTATTGGGAAATGGACATAATTTGTGGATTCAGTTCATTCTCTCAGCTAGTTTCCATTTCATGGCATCAGCGTCCTTTTCAACATAAAACTCCAAATAATGCAAAAGAACGAAATAACAAAATAGAAAGCAACCTTTAAGGACTTTGTAATTGTGTTCATAGTCTAAATTGGAAAGTAAAATTTATAATGTAAAAGTCTCTTTAAAATGCAATCTGTTATGCAAGATAAATTATTCAATTCAGAACATTATTCAGAATAACATGCAACAAAATAAGACAGTAATAATGAGTAGCTTGGTGAGTCTCAGATAGTTCAAATATATTATATATATTAAATAATCATTACTTATTATAAATAACTGTAGGACCTATTGCCATGTTGCTTCTATTCCCTAGCAACTGTAGGACTTCAAATACATTTTAAAAAAAAATAATTCTTTCTGATTTACTATGGGAAAAATAGCAATTGCATTGCTTCATGAATAGCCAGGCTATCTAACATTTTTATGTATTCCCACAGAGGCTGCATTCAAAGAATGGTGCTACTGAATTTTATGGTTGGCGAAATGGGAATCGTTTCCACAAACATAATTGTATCTTTGGATCAAGTCTCCTAACTTTGGGACTCCTAATGAAGTGCCCTAGCCCAAAATGTTGACTTCTTCACCACTTGATGCTGCCTGGCTTGCTGTTATCTTTCAAGCCTCCAGCTTATCTACTTTAGATTCCAGCATCTGCAGTTTCTTTGTCTCCAACAAAGATGTGAAGTGGTGCACAAGTCTGAGGGCACTCATCCAGCAGTGATTTTGCCTGGATTGAGCAATAAGTGGTCAGTGGGGGAGCTTGCCTTCTAATTAAGGATGGTAATCAGGCTATCAAACCTGACGGACCAGCAGGAAGCCTTCCAATGTGGAAAATGTTGTGCCTGACATTCAAGTAATGGAAAGAATGAGGTCTCCTCCAGTGAGGTGTTATCACAGCAACTTGAAAACAAAATGTGACTGCTGTAGTCACTGCTGCCAGATAACCTTTGAACAGGGGATGTTCCTCCAGAAGACAGCTTGGAGCTCCACTCTGTGGTCTGGAGGAACTCAAAGGCTACCTGGATCACTGACCTCATGCTGAATAAAAAAAATCTAAACTTGACTCCTGATCAGCTTTAGAAGGACTCCATCACTTAGAGTCATAGAGTCATAAAGATGTACAGCACGGAAACAGACCTTCAGTCCAACCTGTCCATGCCGACCTGATATTCCAACCCAATCTAGTCTCACCTGCCAGCACCTGGCCCATATACCTCCAAACCCTTCCTATTCATATACCCATCCAGATGCCTTTTAAATGTTGCAACTGTACCAGCCTCCACCACTTCCTCTGGCAACTCATTCCATACACGCACCACTCTCTGCGTGAAACTTTTGCCCCTTAGGTCTCTTTTTATCTATCCCCTCCCACCCTAAACCTATGCCCTCTAGTTCTGGACTCCATCACTCCAGGGAAAAGACTTTGTCTATTTCTCTTATCTATGCTCTTCAGGATTTTGTAAAACTCTATAATGTCACCCCTCAGTCTCAGATGCTCCAGGGAAAACAGCCCCAGCCTGTTCAGCCTCTCCCTATAGCTCAAATCCTCCAACCTTGGCAGCATCCTTGTAAATCTTTTCTGAACCCTTTCAAGTTTCACAACACCCTTCTGGTAGGAAGGAGACCAGAATTGACAAAATATTCCAACAGTGGCCTAACCAACGTCCTGTGAATGGGAAGTCACTCTGTCCTTGATTAGGAATTAAAATGGCGATGGGCAGCAAAGAAGTGGGGGTGGTGGTGGGGGTACCAAACATCATAGAATCTCTACAGTATGGAAATAGGCCATTAGACACAATAAGTGGCACACAATCCTCAAAGCATAATCTACCCAGACCTATTTCCCGAACCAATTACTCTACATTTACCCCTGACTGAAGAAGGGCTTATGCCCGAAACGTCGATTCTCCTGTTCCCTGGATGCTGCCTGACCTGCTGCGCATTTCCAGCAACACATTTTCAGCTCTGATCTCCAGCACCTGCAGACCTCACTTTCTCCCCTGACTGATACACCTAACCCACATATCCCTGAACACTATGGGCAATTTAGCATGGCCAATTCACCTAACCTGCACATCTTTTGAAGTGTGGGAGGAAACCAGGACACCCGTCGGAAACCCATGCTGGCACAGGGAGAATGTGTAACCTCCACACAGACAGTCGCCTAAGGCTGGAATCAATCCCAGGTCCCTGGTGCTGTGAGGCAGCAGTGCTAACCACTGAGCCACCATGCTACCCATGGACCATGTGACTCGAATGTGGGGTCACAGATTCAAGGGGAGAGTTTCGGTTAAAGGTACAGTTATACCTGAATTTGTCTTTTTTTTTAAAGAAATCAAATTAAGTTTGGATTTAAAAATGTTTTCTTTCTTCCCTCAAAATTTTCATGAAACCAAAATACAATAGGTGGCAAATTGAAGCAGGTTTGGTTAAAAATGAGTTTATCACAAAAACAATTATCATACAGCATCAACCTATTACCTGAATGATTCAATTTTAAATCACTCAAAAATGACAAAAATAATTGACATTTCGAAAGCAAACACATGGCAAATTGCCAAATGTTGCTGATAAAATGCATGATTTGCGTATATATTAAAATACATGCATTGACTTCATGATTCAGTAGGAGTGCACAAACATTTTAATAAATAAGAAACACATAATCATAATGTTAGTAGAGCTCTCTTTAAAACAAGATTTAAGTGAAGATGCTTATCTTTAGGATATTGTCACATGGATTCACATGAATGCAGTGAAAAGTTTACATGTTGCCACTTATGGTGCCATTTTAGGTACAAAGTACCTTGGTACAGATTCTGGGGCACAACTTGTTTGGCAAAAAGAATAGAAAACATGTTTAAAGTCCAGCATTATTGATCTTAATTATGTTTTATAGAATCTAAAAGGACATTTACACCTTATCAACACAACTTCATTAGAAACAATAATGATCATAATTATAAAAGGTTGTGCCTTAACTTAATAGCTGTAAAACAAGGTCAATATCCTAGTTATGGACAATAATCCTTAAACTACAGACTCCCAAACCTTCCAAGTCTGTAAAGAATGCATTCTGGGAGCAATATAAGATTTATAATTATAAAAGTATAAATGAGGGCTATATCCACTGGAGTTCAGAAGAATGATGGGTGATGTAATACAAAATTCTAACAGGACTAGACAGAGTAATGTCAGGAAGGAGGTTCCAATGATTGGGGAGTCCAGAACCAGTGATCAGAGTTTAAGGATGCGAAGTAGGCTACTTAGATCTGAGTTGGCACCCAGTGAGTGATGAGTGTGTGGAATCTTCTGCCACAGAAAGTGATTGAAGCCATAACATTGAATATTTTCAAGAAGGAGTTGGATATAGATCTTCAGTCTAAACGGTTTAAAGGATATGAGGAAAAAGCAGGAAAAGGGTACTGAATTGGATGATTAGTTTTGATCAAATTGAATGTCAGCACTGCCTCAAAGGGCCAAATGGCCTACTCCTGCTCCTATTTTCTATGTTTATATCTTTAAAATTATGAAGGATTTTAACCCAGCAACAGCAAAAGAGCAATATTTCATGTCAGGATGAGTTACATAGTATAAAACACATTTTGTTGCCATTCATATATTCCATGAAAATCTAACAATCAAGATTGGAAGGGTTAATAATTGTAATATTGTAGTAACTTTTCTGCAGGAAAATGCTATTCACACATTAAAATAAAACACCACACATTTAAACTTTTAAATGAATTTCATTACCACATATAAATTCATAACTGTTTAAAGTACCATAAAGACAAAATATAAACCATGTTAAAAGAGAGATTGCTGATACAGTTTTAATGAACATCACTATTCTATTCCAGATCTTTCCTCATACCAGGTTTTGAATTCACTTTCTGCTGTCAAAATCCTTCAGCTGTGGGCTTTGAGTGACAGAATAATTTGGAAGGAATATTTTGTAACGTAATTTCAAATAATATTCCCAAAATTGCCAAAAGAAAAACACTATCATTGACAGATTGCTAAATTAAAAATTTGGAAATTGTACTCTCAAATACTTCATAGAGAAGGACTCCAGACCTCAAGAACAACATCTTTTGAAGTGGTTATATGACACACTGCAATCAAATCTCTATGGAAACAGAAAAAGACCTTTAATAATTACATCTCAGAACTTGTTGAATTTGTGAGCATCTCATGGTGAGAGCTGAGAGTTTATAGCTTTCCTCACCCTTCAACTTCAACTATATTAGCACAGTAAGTTCTTAAAAATGTGAGTAGGTAACAGTGTTAGCTAGTCTTGATATTAAGGGCACATATTCACAAATATGTAGGCAGTTAACGATTTGTAAGCAATTTTCTGATGGTTTATTAAATTTGTTAAGAAAGAACAGTTTAGATATCACAGATAAAGGAACTAAATAACTGTGACAATTGAGGATGGCTCAGTGATACTTGTGTCTTGTAAAGCCTTTCAAATCTGTTTTCTTCAGTTTTGAAACTTTCAGTTGTATTCAAATTCTTCACAGAGAAGGACTCCTGACCTCAAGAACAAAATTTTTTGAAGTGGTGAGATGACACACTGCAATCAAGTCTCTATGGAAACAGAAAAATAGTTACTTTCAGTTCTATTAATTGTTTGGACTCCTCAGTGTGTTTTTATTTCTATGAAAAATTTCAAAGTCTAGCTCAGAACTTAGTTATGTGTGTGATTTGACATGTGCAGGGCATTCATTAACTATTAACTGGGTTCCAAATAGAAATTAAATGGCCCATTACTTTGTTTTAATGCAATTATGAGCCAACCCTAAATTTTCAGTGGTGATTTCAATTTGTTTTGACGGTACGAAATCTACAATTTTTTAAAAGCTCGAGGGAAGTTGGCTGAGCGCTCCATTCTTCAGGAAGCTAACACAGAGCAGTACAAATTATCTAGGCACTTGTGGTGATTCGCAACTCAATGTCTCACTGCCTCAAGACAGATAGTTTCTTTCTGCACTGATAATGATGTGTTCTATGAACTTTCCATTCATTGTGTAACAAATTTTGGCTGTTGTGTTTTTATCTGAGGCAACGAAGGCTTGAGTTGCAATGTAATTGAAGAAACCCATTGCTTTTACAAAATCTGTCTATTTCTGCTAACAATCTGGCCTCAGCCTTTACATTTTGAATTATTGATCCTCTACTTTTCAACCACGAGTTACCAGCATGATCTGCACGGCTCTTTCTGATATAGACCAATGTATAATTGCGTCAGTAGCACTGAAGATATTGTGCTGAAACACACTGTGAAATTTTCTATTTTTGAACAATCTCTTGCTTTCAAAAGAACGTGGCTTTGATTCTTGATCCAGTACAAGTCCTCACAGATGCTCCGCTGCATAATACTACTGACAAAATCAGATTTGGGGTACCTGTAACTGTTTGGAGCGGCAAATTATCAATAGTCAATGATTTAGACTTGGTGATTTGGAGTTTTAATCTTTTCTTCTTTCATTTGGATTGTTAGATTAGTGGAAATAATGATGTTTCGGTTTTGAACCATAATGTAATCTTCGTTTCAAACACTGAACTTTCACACTGGTTTCCTCTGACAAGCACAATGATATCCCCAAATGCCAATGTTATACTTGACCACCATAACAAATTAGCCCCTTGAAAAATAAAGAATGCCAATGAGTGCAAACTGACAACCCATTGTTTTGTGAATGGAAAACATTATACTGTTAAATACAATGGCACTTTAGTGGCAAAAACAAAATGTGGTAAACAAGAAATCTCTTGGATGCTTGCCTGATGTGCAGGATGATTCATTTTCCCCTTCATCTCTCATCGAAGTTGCATCTAGAAACATATTATTTCTGAAAAGGTCACATCTTTCACAAGCACTAAAGCTTTAGTAGCTTTCTCCAAAGCTGCTGTTAAAAGTATTTTTCCAGATTCGGCAGTGAGAAAATGCTCTGCAATCTGTACCTTTGAAATAGAACTCAGCATAACTCTTCAAGGACATGGATGTCCAATTCTTGCATTCATGTCATTGGCAGCACATGATAAAATCCTGTGTTTCATGCACTCAAAAGGAAAAAGAGTTCTGTGGTTATTTGAATAATACTTTTGTTGAGGAGTGACAAAGAAACTCAGAATAAACAAGAAAAGAAAAGTACTACTGGGCTGATTTAAAATTAATCACGTTTGCACAAAAGGAACATTTGACTTCATTTTCAGTCTGGGATTCGTCAGCAGCAAATTAAAAACTCCATTTAACCATTCACTAACTCAGAACTTAATCATGCTTGGATAAAGTGGCCTCCAGACAGTATAAAGTTTTTTTTGTTGTTGTTGTACAGATCTTCATTCTGCAAAAGAAACTGCATGGTTGAGGATAAAAGAACGACAATTATCATGACATACAGGGAAGGTAAAATACAGTGAACTAAATGCCGAGCAAACACTGAGAGCAAAATGTGACATCCATAGAGCATCCAACACTGCTTCCATCAGAAAAAAGCATCGTGTGTTTAACACTGCCTGTTTTGGGGCCATCCACATTTCATTCTGCAGAATGAGATTCTTTTCAAAAACCATCAGCAAGGAAGCAAATGTGATAATCTTCTTGTCATTTAATAACATTATCACTGAATGCAATTTTTTTTCCAACGTGGCATCTGACCCCCTCAGACATTCAAATAGAGATCTGAAATCTGATTTTTATTTTTTGGTCAGTGGTCATAAAGTACAGAAAGTCTAGCAGCAAATTAAATGAGGAGAGGTGGTGGCCTAGTCGTAATATTACTGCTCTATTAGATTAGATTAGATTACATTACAGTGTGGAAACAGGCCCTTCGGCCCAACAAGTCCACACCGACCTGCCGAAGCGCAACCCATCCATACCCCTACATTTACCCCTTACCTAACATTACGGGCAATTTAGCATGGCCAATTCACCTGACCCTGCACAGCTTTGGACTGTGGGAGGAAACCGGAGCACCCAGAGGAAACCCACGCAGACACGGGGAGAACGTGCAAACTCCACACAGTCAGTCGCCTGAGGCGGGAATTGAACCCGGGTCTCTGGCGCTGTGAGGCAGCAGTGCTAACCACTGTGCCACCATGCCGGTCTCTATTAATCTAGAGACCGAATTACTGCTCTGTGGGCCCAGGTTTGAATCCAGCCATGGTAGAATTTGAATTCAATTTTTAAAAACCTGGAATTTAGAGTTGAATGCTGATCATGAAACTGTGCCAATTGCCATTTTGTTCACTAATGTCCTTAAGGGAAGGAAACTGTCATCCTTACCTGGTCTGGCCTACATGTGACTCCAGGAAAACAGAAATGTAGATGACTCTTTAAGGTCCTCTGGGCAATAAATGCTGCCCTAGCCATCATACTGTGAATGAATAAAGAAAAGAATAGAACTTGAGCCAATTAACACTAGGATAAGCCTTCGTTCACAGAGATAACCATGCACCTCCTAACCCAACCATCAAAGTTACAGTCTGGTCCTACTTATAGATGCAAAATGCATTTCATTAATGCCATGATTTGATATAATTAACTGTAGCGTTTATTTGAATTAGCAAACATTGATGAGCGAGGAGAAAGTGCGGACTGCAGATGCTGGAGATCAGAGACGAAAAGCGTGGTGCTGGAAAAGCACAGCCGGTCAGGCAGCATCCGAGGAGCAAGAGAAGATGATGCAGAGCTTATATTCGAAACGTCGACTCCTGTTGCTCAGATGCTGCCTGACTGGCTATGCTTTTCCAGCACCACACCTTTTGAACCATTGATGAGCTAGTAATAAGAGGTGCACTATTCAGGCCACCACATTCCTATCTTCGGTAGTAAGAGATGAACATGTAGATTTCCTTAGGCTGAATGAATTATTGTTACTCTCCAGACATGTAGATTTATGTTCAAAATATTTTCAATCAGCTTATTGATCCATATAAATCAAGAACAGCAACACAAAATCAAACTTTACACTTTATCCGTCCTTACATTTTCTTTTGGCTGAGTCCAAGTTATTTTAAGACTTCTGGAGGTTTTTTCACCACAAGGCTGAGTGAGATTTCTTACTGTATCTGACCAATTCACCTCATTAACAATCTATCCTGGCCCAAGAGGTCTCATTCTAGCCCCATTCTACCATGTGGCATTCCCAGAGCAACGTGCCACTCACTGGATATCCACTGAGAGACTGACATGTGCAGCAGACATGTCGGAAATCTGGCTTTGCCCCTCACTACCAAGGTAATGGTACAGCAGTTGGTTTTGGGTGGGGAGGAGGGGGTGATGGTGGTGGTGGTGGGGTTGGGGGATGTCCTTACTTAATTTTGGTTGTGATGTTATCTGCAGTTTCCTCCCTCCAGAGGGTTATACTGTAAACGTTTACCACCTGGAAAAAATCAATTGATATGCTTGGTTAAAAAAGTGACCTAAGTGAGAGCAAATGACAGGAAGGTACAGTACGGGGTAAATGAAATTAAATAGAAAGAGTGCAGGGGAAAAAAATGCATACAATTCAATTATTTTATGGATTTTAAATACTTATTTACATTTTAAATTCTGTTTTAGTAACTAATCTGCAATTGAAAGCAACATATATAAACTGATCATGGACTCTTTAATTGGTAGTATCTTTCTCAGTGGACTAAAGAACCTGGGTTCAAATCGCACCTGCTCCAAATGTATATCATATCTTGTCTGAGCAAGCCGATTAAAATATCTACTAATTCATCCTTTTCCACAATGGCCTAAAGTTGATTTCCTACTTAATCGCATGGCTGAGATATGAAGATTTCACTTTTCTGTGATGTTTTTGTAGCAAGTACCTCAGATTGGAAAGCAACAGGGGAAAATGAAGGAAGCCTGTTATTTAAAACAATTTGGTAATTGTTCACCTGAATTTGAATACTTCATGAGAATTGTTCATCCCAGTAAGGAACTTGATCTGCAACATTTTGTACCATTCATCTACATTGTGCATTTCAATGATAACAGGTTTTCCACTGCAACTTCAAGACAATTTTTTTTCTGTTAAATTTTAGGTCTTATTTTCAGCCATTAAAATCTGACATTCATGAAAATTAGATAAGATTATAGAATGCAGAGCATTCTTAATGATGTCAGGAAGTGCTACATTCTTTATTATTATGAAATGATGTACATGACTGATATTGAGGTATTCCTGTTCGAAGCCTGTGTACCAATCACTGATGGTTTATGGTTAAGACTGGGTGCTGCCAACAGTTCTCCTTTCTCTGCCAGTCTAACGGGGAGAGTAGTAGTCTGTGGTGGTGAATGGACCACAAATAAACCAGCAAAAGAGACTGTTGTCTTGGAAATAAAGATACAGTTTCAGATTCTCCAAGAAGCTGTTACAGATCTTCAAAGATCTCAGTCATATTCAACCATTACACTGTTATACAACATGTCCTCCAAGCTTTGTCTTCCTTCAATTAGTCCATTATCTAATCATCGAGTTATTACATTAAGAGATCTGGAGCTTTCATAACAATAAAGTCATAGAGTCTGACAGCACATTTGTTTTGAGCGTTGAGCCTTGGTAGACTTTTGACTTGAAGGCAATTGACCTTGATTCTGACATTTATGCTATTTTTCTGTGAAGGATCTTTTATTTTGTAAACAAAGTGCAATATTCTTTGTTAGTGTTGATTTTGACCAACTTGTTTACCTAGTGGTCTTGGATCTCATAAAGTTTGTCAGAAACTTCAACTATACTGGCGAAATAAGTTATATTTTCCTTATAATATCCTAAATATCTAGATCAGGCAATATGTTTCCAATTGGACGAGATGATCCTTTTTTCCATATCCTCCATGGTTTTACCAGACAGTTTCTTCTTTGGACCATATCCTGGATATGCACATATCTTCCTTGATTAGCTGATTATCTTAGACACTTTTCCTTGTCACCACAAGAGGCGTAAAACCTGCATCCACACTTACCCCCTCACCTCCATCCAAGGCCCCAAAGGATCCTTCCACATCTGGCAGAGATTTCCCTGTACCTCGACACGTGTCATCTACTTTGTTGTTGCTCTCGATGTGGTCTCCTCTACATTGGGGAGACAGGACACCAACTTACAGAATGACTCTGGGAACATCTCTGGCACACACACACTAAACAACCTCACCACCCAGTGGCTGACCAGTTTAACTCCCCCTCCCACTCTGCCAAGTACATGCAAGTCCTGGACCTCCTCCGCTGTCAAACTCTAGCCACCCGATGACTGGAGGGTCCCACATTGGGACTCTCCAACCACACAGAATCAATATCAATTTCACCAGTTTCCTCATCTCCCCTGTCCCCACGTTATCCCAGATCCAACTCTCCAACTCAGCACCATCCTCTTGAAATACCCTAAATGTCCATCTTCCTTCCCACCTATCCACTCCACCCTCCACTCCGACCTCTCACCATCACCCTCCCAGCTTTATCTACCTATTACATTCCTAGCTACCATTC
Source organism: Chiloscyllium plagiosum (assembly GCF_004010195.1). Classification (NCBI taxonomy): domain Eukaryota; kingdom Metazoa; phylum Chordata; class Chondrichthyes; order Orectolobiformes; family Hemiscylliidae; genus Chiloscyllium; species Chiloscyllium plagiosum. The sequence continues at coordinate 13,100,792 of NC_057739.1, read as the reverse complement.
CCCCAACCCCATCTTCCTCCCATTTATCTCTCAGCACCCCCCCTCCCAGCCCACATGCCTGATGGAGGGCTTATGCTCGAAACTTCGACTCTCCTGCTCCTTGGATGCTGCCTGACCGACTGTACGTTTCCAACGCCACACATTTTGACTCTGATCTCCAGCATCTGCAGTCTTCACTTTCATTTGATTATGTTAGACATTTTCTATCACTGACCTCGGAGCCAGTTCGAGATGCCACTTTCCTTGCCTTTTACCTGAAACGTGCAATTTGCTGCAGGGATTTTCACTCCTGGACATGAGCCACATGGATACCCACTGAGTTGGAAACCTGTGTGGGAATCGACGAGAAGCGACTCAATAAATTTTGCTAAATTCCATGGTGCTTATTAGAAATGTAGTTTCTGTTCAATCAATCTAAAAGGCAGTTTTTGAACATAGTAACAGAAATCAAAAGGTAATTACCTCACCCCACCCCCACTCCGGAAGAGGTGCTAACTGCACTTGAGTGCTTTTTGTTCTCGATGTGAAGAGCTCTCACGCCTGAGTCACCTTCACGTCTCTTGTGGCTGAGTGAATCACAAAGAAGGAGTTTCCCCAATTTAATTGGGGAAAAGGAAATGATGACGCTATCAGACAGGAGTTGGGAAGTACAGACTGGGAGCAATTGTTCCACAGAAAGGGCACAGCAGACATGTGGAGACTGTTGAAGAAGCAGTTGTTGTGAGTGATGCACGAATTTGTTCCTCCGAGACAGGTAAGAAGGGGTAAGATTAAGGAACCTTGGATGATGAGAATAGAGGGGCTTCTTGTCAAAAGGAAGAAGGCAGCTTACGTAAGCTGAAGGAAGCAAGGATCTACCACAGCTTTAGTGGATTACATGCTTGCTAGAAAGGAGCTCAGAAATGGACTGAGAAGAGCCAGGAGGGGACACATAAAAGGCTTGGCAAGAAGGATTTGGGAGAACCCAAAGGCATTTTACTTATACGTGAGGAGGAAGAGAATGATCAGGGAGAAGGTAGGGCTGATCAGGGATAGCGGAGGGAACTTGTGGGTGGAGTCTGAGAAGATAGGGGAAGCCCTAAATGAGTTTTTTTGTCTCAGTTTTCACTAAGGAAAGGGACCTTGTTGTGAATGAGAACACTGAGGAGCTGGGATACAGGCTTGATCAGATCAAGATTGATGAAGTTGATGTGCTGGAAATTTTGGCAAACATTAAGGTTGATAAGCCCCCAGGGCCAGACCAGATTTATCCTAGGCTGCTCCTGGAAGCGAGAAAGGAGGTTGCTAAGCCACTGGCGAGGATATTTGCCTCCTCACTCTCTACAGGAGTCATACCGGAGGATTGGAAGGAGGCGAATGTTGTTCCTCTTTTCAAGAAGGATAATAGGGAATTCCCTGGCAATTACAGACTAGTCAGTCTTACGTCTGTGGTCAGCAAAGTTTTGGAAAGAATTCTGAAGGATAGGATTTATGACTATTTGGCAAAGACAGTCAGCATGGCTTTGTGAGGGGCAGGTCATGCCTCACAAATCTTATTGAGTTTTTTGAGGATGTGACAAGATCGATGAAGGTCGAGCAGTAGATGTGGTGCATATGGACTTCAGCAAGGCATTTGATAAGGTTCCCTATGGTAGGCTCATTCAATAAGTCAGGAAGTATGGGATACAGGGAGATTTGGCTATCTGAATTCAGAATTGGTTGGCTGACAGAAGGCAGAGGGTGGTTGTAGATGGAAAGTATTCTGCCTGGAGGTCAATGTTGAGTGGGTTCCACAGGGCTCTGTTGTTGGGCCTCTGCTCTTTGTAGTTTTTATAAATGACTTGGATGAGGAGGTTGAGGGGTGGGTTAGTAAACTTGCAGATGACACAAAGGTTGGAGGTGCCGTTAATAGTATTGAGGGCTATTGCAGGCTGCAGCATGACATAGACAGGATACAAAGCTGGGCTGAGAAGTGGCAAATGGAGTTCAACCTGGATAAATGCAAAGTGATGCATTTTGGAAGGTCGAACTCGAATGCTGAATAGAGGATTAAAGACAGGATTCTTGGCAGTGTGGAGGAACAGAGGGATCTGGGTGTGCAAGTACATAGATCCCTTAAAGATACCACCCAATGTTATAAGGTTGTTAAGAAAGCATGTGGTGTTTTGGCTTTCATTAACAAGGGGTTTGAGTTTAAGAGCTGCGAGGTTTTGCTCCAGCTCTACAAGACCCTGGTGAGACCACACTTGGAATATTGTGTCCAGTTCTGGTCGCCCTTCTATAGGAAAGATACAGAAGTTTTTGGAGAGGGTGCAAAGAAGGTTTACCAGCATGCTGCCTGGAGTGGAGGGCTTGCATTATGAAGAAAGGTTGACTAAGCTCAAACTTTTCTCTCTAGAGCGAAGGAGGAAGAGAGGTTACCTGATCGAGGTATATAAGATAATGAGAGGAATAGATGGAGTCAATAGTCAGAGACTTTTCCCCAGGGCAGGATTTCTTGGCATGAAGGGTCGTAGTTTTAAGATATTAGGAGGAAGGTATAGAGGGGACGTCAGAGGAAGGTTCTTTATGCAGAAAGTTGTGAATGCATGGAATGAGTTGCCATAAGTGGTGGTGGAAAGAGAGTCATTAGGAGCATTTAAGTGATTGCTGGACGTGCACATGGACAGCAGTAAATTGAGGGATGCGTAGGTTAAGATATTTATTTTACATTAGGATTAATCATCGGCACAACATCATTAGCCAAAGACCCTGTTCTGAGCTATACGCTTCTATGTTCTATGTATAACAGAGGTGGATAACAATTCTGCTACAAAATCTGTGACTTCCTTTCACCCTCTCTTTTGCCAACAGAAGCAATCTCAACAGGCACTTTCTTTTTTTCAAAGGAACAAGACCTGGAGACCCACATAACTGATTTCTGTAGATTCAATTTTCTTTTCAGGTTGATTCACCATGGAAGTTTATTGAGCTTTTATTTCCATTAGGGTCTTACATTTCTTGACAGATAAAGGCAGGCAAATTAGAATCTAATGCAACTTTCAGTTTATTAGTTACCTTTGATTCTTAGAAAGCATGCAATCAACACATTATCAAACTGTTTGACTGGAATCTAGATACTAACTGTGCATGATGAATTGGCCAGGTTCAGTCTGATAAGTTGCAGTCTTCTCTGAGTTCCAAATTCAGGATCTCCTCTTCACAATGGTTGTTCTCAAGTTGTTGCGTGATTTGTTGCTGCTGATTTCTTCGATGTGGCTTTTTAAATATATTTCTCCAAGTCTTCCAGATGGTTTGATGTCATTGCCACTTGCACAAGACCCTCACAGTTCTGAGATCACTTGTCCAAACATTGGGTAAAAACAAGGCATCTGTGTCCATGGTTCCTGTTATCAGTCTTATTTCTTCCCTTATTGTAAGCACAGAGACAAATAACCTTTAGCATCAGCTATTTGCTAAGTCAGCAGTCTGGTTTTACTTCTTCCCTTCCAAACAAGCTTGTCTAACACTTACGTAAAGTTAGGATAACTTCCAATCATGCATGTTAGGCTTCAGCTGTTAGTCACGGGACCACAATTACCCATAAGGTCACAGTCCTGCGATATCTTTCAATGGCTCTATCTTTATTCTTAGTTCAATAACCAAAATCTCTTTGACATTTTGTTATTCGAACAATGGCTCACAGTGGGATTTGATGTCTTTGTTATTCTAAGTCTCTTCTTCCGCTGGACCAAGCCAGACTGATATCTCTGGATAGTTGCATAATTTCACTATTGTTTTGAATCAGATGTTTTAAGATTGTGATCTTGGATTTAAGTACATGGTTTCCATTTCAAATTACTTTCAAGCTTACTCGTGCTTTACAATCTTTATTTACAAATCTTTGTTAATTCTGTATCACAGTTAAACTATACCTAATTGTCCTAATAAGGACAACTTATTAGGTTGATATGTAATGATTGACTTCTGCTGGCATTAAATCTTATTTTCTTTGAAAGCACTTGTATTTTTAAAATTGTTTAAAGTTGTTCTGTGTCCATGTTGTATCACTCCATGACTCTCTGAGCTCTAACTGTAACACCACTCTTTAAACACAGAACATTCTTGATTATTCGAATGTCAGTTATCCAAATTTCATATTATCTGAACATGATCTCGAGGTCCTGTAAAAACGTTATCCATTATACGAACAATCTGTTATCCAAACTCTCAGTTACCAAACAAAATACTTCCCCCCATCTCATTCGGATAATCAAGGGTGTACTTTTCAATTTACTTCAAACATTTCAGAAGTAACATATTCTGTTAAATCCTTCAGGAAAAAAAAAGAGCCCAGTATAATCTTCCTAGTTTTAGAAATCAAAATGGGTGATTTCTGACTTTTTTGCTTTTTGGTATTTTTCCAGCTTTTTGAACAAAATGTGGGTTTGTGCATATTTTCCTCCAACAGATCCCTTGTTTGCACTCTTTACATAATTAAAATGCATTCCAATTTTGAAAACAAAGTTCTTGAATCGAAAATGTTTTACTGTGCCATTTCTGCTCGACTTGTGATGCTTACATTTGTTCCCTATGTTCCTGTCTGTGACCAAATTTAAACTTAAATGCAGCTGCATTTTATGGAGTCTATTTGCAACTGCAGCAAAGTTTGATTTAGCGGTAAGCAATCCAGTTCTATTTTTCTAACCTTGCTGGCTTACCTGTCAGGTAATGTATCTATAATTTTCCCCTTAGGGTCTAACTTAGATAAAGAGAGCAGACCTTATTCAAGGTTTGTCAGTAAGAGAATAAACATCCTGACCTCCATCACGACATGTGAATATTTGTAACCCACACTGGTTTCTCTGCAGGCTCAGCTACTTTTCCATCACAGCTACTGAGCTGTTCCAAGCCTTTTCTGGGGTATGTTTATCTAACCTGTTCAAAAATGTTATGACACACTTCAAGTGCAGGTAGGACTTGAGCCCTGAACTTCTACCCCCAAGGCAGGGGCACTGTCAGGGTGCTACAAGAGCCATTACAACTTGTACTAACTGACATCTGTCTAAATGCTTTTCAGCTGCTGACTGACCCACTGAATGTTTGTTAAAATAGCAGTAATTCAGTTATAGAGTGTTCGAGTCATAGGGTTGTATAGTGTGGAAACAAGCCCTTTAGTCCAACTCATTTGTGCTGACCAGATATCCTGAATTAATCTATTCAAACTTACCAGCATTTGGCCCATATCCCTCTAAACCCTTCCTGTTCATCTATTCATCCAGATATCTTTTAAATGTTGTAATTGTACCAACATCCACCACTTCCTCTGGCAGCTCCTTCTATACATGCACTAGCCTCTGCATGAAAATGTTGCCGCTTAGGTCCCTTTTAAATCTTTCCCCTCTAATCTTAAACCTGTGCCCTCTAGTTTTGGATTCCCCTACCTTGGGAAAAAGACCTTGGCTATTCGCCCCATCCATGTCCCTCATGATTTTATAAGTCTCTGTAAGGTCACCCTCAGTTTCTATGCTCCAGGGTAAATCATCCCAGCCTATTCCGCCTCTCCTTACAGCTCAAATCTTGCAGCCCAACAACATCCTTGTAAATCTTTTCAGAACATAGTCAAGTTTAACAGCATCTTTCCTTACATTTTCCCTTATTTTACCAAGTTCTCCACTTTTATTTTCACTGTTTGTCTTTTCTGCATGTTACACATAAGTGAGGTATTCAGATATGATGCCCTATTGTTTTCCCACCAACGATCATCCAAAGGGGTGTCCAATAATCTAAGATGGGGAATGGACCATAACAATGTACAAGAAGCTGTTATCTTCCATAATAGGTTTGTAGCTCATTCCATCACAGTGACTATAACCAGGTTTCATTAATGCATAAGCATATTCACTATTACTTAGAAGAATAAGAAAACACACTTATTTCCATCAGGAGACTGTTCCAGATACCAAGTGATTATTCACATAGGCTGTGTCACCTGGAGGTCAACTTTGCACAAATATCAATACTTTGGGAGTTATTAGCTTTTATCACAATTTCTATGCAATAAAACTGTATTTAACACCACAATTGAATGGCCTAATTCATTGATCTATTTGCAATCTGATAAATCTTGCTTCCCTTCAGTCTTTTCATTTAACCCCTAAAGAGGAGTCTCAAGGGATTGTGCTTGTTTTCTGCAGTTAAAATGAAGGGCACATCTCAACGGCAATGTGGAGACCTTCAAAGCACATTTATGCCTGAAGGGCTGGCCATTATCATATGGTTTAAGCTGGAGTTGTAACGGTCTCAAAGACTATAGGATTGTGTGGCGTTAGAATCAAATGACATTGAAATATTCCAAAGCATATTGGAATTAATCATAACAGCTAAATTACCAAGGCTATAAAACATAACAATTTCATAACATTTTGAAATATATCAACGCAGCACTTTTCCTTCATTGGTATTCATTCACTAGGACATATATCTGGTCAAACAGACTGCAAACCATTCACAGTGCACAGAAAAGAGAGGGAAAAAAACCCCATTTGTTTTCCTCTTACACTGCCTAAGGAAACAGTTACTGATTATTGATTAGAATTTGCATAGACTTTAAGGTTCCCTGCTGAACTTCAGCAGATGATTGGTGGAAGTCCTGCAGAGGCGATGCATTTGCCATGTCTCCCTGCAAGAGGAAGACTTGCTGTGAGAAATTCCACTTTGACGTGTTTTAGTTTAAACATCATAAACCTCTAAATATTTCACTCAGTGGAGAGGCAACAGAGACTGAGCTTGTTCTCTTTACATCAGAGAAGATCAAGAGGAAATTTACTAAAGTATTTAAAATATTGAGACACAATACAATAATAAGGGGCCCACTCTTTCCACTGGCAGGAAGGTCAGTAACCAGAGAACCCAGTTTTAAGGTTAAGTGTAGGTGATGGCCCAATGATGTTGCCAGATCAAAAGTCCAGAAATGTTTTGGGGATCTGGATTAGAATCTCATCATGGTAGATTTTAGAATGTGAATTTAATGAAAACCTGGAATTAGAAGACTAATGATAATGAGTGCTTCTTGTATCTCTTACAAGAGGACCTCTTGTTCTCTGGGCCTATTGGTGGCATTTTACATTTTTTTCACAGGAATTCGGTATTGCTGTCTGGACTAGCATTTATTGCCCATCCCTAATTACCCAGAGGGCAAGAAACCATTGCTGATTGTTAGAAAATCCCATCTGGTTTACTGATGTCATTTAGGGAACGAAACTGCTGTCCTTACCTGGTCTTGTCTACATGTGACTCCAGACCCACAGCAATGTGGTTGACTCTTAACAACCCTCTGGGAAATTAGGGATGGGCAATAAATGTTGGCTTAGACAGCAACACCCAATTCCTGTGGAAAGAAAAGTGAAATGTCATCAAAAGGCCTAGAGAACAAGAGGTATTCGTGTAAGAGATACAAGAAGTATTCTTTTACTCATGGAGTAAAATTTTATGATTGGAATGATAGAAACAAATTAAATGATAACTTGCAAATGACAATAAATGAATATTTGAAGTCACACAATTCAGAGGCCATAGAGATGTAGATGGGAGCTAGGGCTAATGGGATAGCTTTTCAAATGGATGATACATACATAGTGGATCAAATCACTATTTTGTGTGCTGTTTAATTTTATTCTATATGTTTGAGAAAGAATAATGTGTTTTTGGTATTAACTCCTTGAACTTTAAAGCACATATTATTATTTGACTAGTCATTGATTTTCATGGAAGTATTGATTTTAAAAAAATCTTTCTGAGATGCAGGCATTGCTGACAAAGCCAGCATTAATGACCTATTCTAAACTGCATTTGGATTGAGCCCCGCACTAGGCCATTTCAGAGGGCAAAGACAAGAATACACTTCTGTGAAGGACATTAATAAATAAGACAGCTTTTCAATACCATTGATGGGAGTTTTATGATCAACATTATGGACACTGGATAGCTTTCAATTCCCCAGATTAGTATTAACTGAATTTAAATTCCCCATCTACAAAGCTCACATTTGAAGAGCAGCTTGGGCCTCTGAATTACTGACCCAGTGATATCATCACTATATTGTCATCCCCCTTTAATTTTTTTTTTCTTTGTATGAAGTGTGGCTGTTAGATTTTGGCTAAATTCATTAGCACAGTTACATAGTTTAGTTAGTTGACCATTTGTAAGCAATTTCTCAGATAGATGATTGAATTTATCAAGAAGCAACTGTTTAGATAGATGCATTAGTTAATTAGACAAAAGAAGGAAATATCCATGACAGATGGGAACATTTTAGTGCTTCCAAAGTTATTTGGTAAGATAAAGGAGCAGAGTCAGTGGACCTTTAGTTCAGAAAAAATGCTGTCTCTTTTTTTCAAATTGTTTCTCTCTTTTTCATCAGCCTGCTATAGTGGACCTATGTTTGAACTACTCATATCTCCCATTAGCATCACATTTGCCTCTATATGCTCCTTCCCACCACCATCAGCATTTCACTTGCTTTTTATCTGTTTACCCTCACACCTCCTCCCCTTTAGTCAATAGCACAGAAACCATTGCTTTCTATCTCCTTCCGTTGCAAAGAAGATTCATTTCAGACCGAACACAATAATTTTGTTTTCCTCCTTCCACAGATGCAGCTGCAGCTCCTGAGTTTCTACATCACTTTGTTATTAGTTTATCCCCACGTGACAGGTGAAACTCACTTTGAACCCACTTTCTTAACTCTATTTTATTCTCCCAGTTTCTTCTTTTCAATAACATAGAGTCATAGAGTTAGATAGCACAGAAACAGACCATTCAGTCTAACTCATCCATAAGGAACAGATATCCGAAATTAATCTAGTCCTATTTGCCAGAATTGGCCCATAACCCTTCCTATTCAAGAACCTATCCCAATGTCTGTTAAATGTTGTAATCGTACCTGCCTCCAAACTTCCTCTGGCAGCTCATTCCATACATTCCGCATGAAAAAGCTGCCCTCATGCCCCCTAGTACATGCTCTGACACTGTCACCTTTCACACTAGCTTTCAGCCTTTTTCCTCCTCTGAAGGTTTCCATCACCATGGTTACTGTTATTACATGCTATTATGTCAAGAGATGGATATTGTTTTCCTTCACTCTCTGTTTTATTTCATTTTGCATTCAGCTGTACAAATTTTAACCAGTTTTAAGTTTTAATAGACAGATGTTGATCTTGGTTTACTGCCTTACTGACAAGATGGTACCTGAGACTCATTTGCTTAAGTGGCAGCGGAGAGAGCATGATTACATCCTGGAGTGGGAATTGAACCCTCACTATCCCCTCATGAGAATATCATGCGACCGACTGAGTCAAGTTGATATTCAATTATATATTTATGTTTAACAGTGAAGAATTTGTAAAGAAAAATGTCAAAATAGTGGATTTTAGCTAAAGTAGACAATCACTCTTGCTGTGCGTTTCCATCCAGAAATGAGAAGCAGAAAAAACAGTCTGAATTTAGTGAAAAAAAAATGTCTATTGGAAAAATTTAGGTACCAGCCAGGTTAAATACATTCATTTAGCTTGATTTGTCAGATATTGCTCTGGAGAGACTGACAATATTATATACTTCAGCCATCAGACTTCATTTACATGCAAGTCAATACTGCTTCCTAAGGGATGGGATGCTTCTAGCTTCTGAACAAATTGAATTTACTTTTCAAGTATTGAACTCAATTACTTCACAAATCTAAATGAGGGGTTTAAGGCAATGTCAGAGCCAGCCTTTGTTTATTCATACAACTGTGTTCTCAGTTTTAAGTAAAGCTTTTGGCACGAGGTGAATTCAAACAGTATTACATCTCTTCCTCCTCTCCCTCTCTCTATATCCAGTGAATCAAACTGTTGTTGCTGCTGCGTGAAGTATTGTGAGGAATCAGAGTTGTCTTTAAACAGGATTCAAATCAGCCTTTGTCTCAATTCCCAATAGAATTTCCAAAAAAGAAATTCTACCAGCACACAATAAAGTAAACGTTTGTTTCTTTTCAGAAACAAAGATGCAATCTGATTAAATCTGGACAGTTATTTTCAAAGGTTTTCTTGTTGCATGGGCTGCCATAAATGTTCCTTTCCTGTTTCTAATTTGGATTGATATTGATTTTTAGTGCAATGGTACAACTGGGTCTTATTATGTATAGATATGCATATAAAATGGAACATGTACTTTGCAATATACATTGTTAAGAAAAGCTTGTCAGCATAACCAGAAGCACATTTCAGCCAGTATGGAAACATTGCAATAAAGTCTGTCAATTTTGCATGTTCAAATTAATAAAGAGCTTTCTTTATTAACTATCAGAATGTGGCCAGCACTGGCAAATTATTGCCCTTGAAAATCTACTGGTAGGCTTTTTTGTTGAACCATTGACATCCATATGGTAAAGTGCTGCCCAATAATACAATTTCAGAGGGACTTGCAAGATCTTTGCCCAGTAATAATGAAGCACTGGCAATATTTAGATATCTTACTTGGAGGGAAAATAGGACACATTTCTCTGGGCTTCTACAAACAGTAAGAGTTTCTTTAAAAAATGCATATTAAATATATATAATAAAGAAATATATAAATACATAAAAAGTGAGAGGCAACAATGAACTTGGGTTTTTAGAGAATGAGGCTGGGGGAGTCAGGGAATGGAAGACGAGTTGAACAAATACTTGGCATTGGTCTTCACAGTTTTAGATAATAATAACATTCCAAATGTACAAAACAATCAAGGGGAGGAAAGGAGGAAAATACAATAAATATCATCTGAGGAAAAGATCAACTCAGTGAAAGTGAGGACTGCAGATGCTGGAGATCAGAATCAAGAGCATGGTGCTGGAAAAGCACAGCCGGTCAGGCAGCATCCGAGGAGCAGGAGAGTCGACGTTTCCTGATTAAAGGTTTATCTTAATTATCGTAACATCTATCTTTGGTTCTCTAGGTTATTCCTGATTTTCCTTGGAGTAAAGGTTAAGTAGATTAGGCTTGAACTCATTGGAGCTGAGAAGGATGAGAGGAAAGCTTATTGAAACATATATGAATCTAGGAGCTTGACAGGGCAGGTGTGGAGAGGTTGTTTCCCCTGTGAGAGAGTCTAGGACTGGGGGGGGACAATCTCAGAGTAAAGGATCACACACTTAAGACAGAAATAAGGTGGATTTTGTTTTTGTCTCAGAGGGTAATGAATCTGTGGAATTCTTTATCGCACAGGTCTGAGGAGGATTCTTACTAAGTATATTCAAGGTGGACAGGTTTCTAATATTAGGGGGATCAAGGTATATAGGTTAAGGCAGGAATGTTGAGTTGAGGATTATCAGATCTTGTTGAACAGAGGAACAGACTCAATGATCTGCATGAGCTACTTTTGCTCCTTCGGTTACAGGCATTCTTCTGGAGGTCAAGGAGAATTTGGCAGTTGCAATAGAGAAAGCTTTGAATTTAGAACACAGATGGAAAGTGTGAAGATAAAATCCAGTACCAGGGTCCTGCGCTTAAACAAGGGAGGCTGCAATAGGATGAGGGAGGAGTTGGCTAAATTAGACTGGAAGCAAAAACTTTATGGTGGGATTGTGGATGAATGGTGGAGGATTTTCAAAGCAATTTTTCAAAGTGCTCGGCAAAAGTATATACCAGTGAAAAGGAAGGACTGTCAGCAAAGAGGCAATCCTCCATGATTGTCTAACAAAATAAGAGTGGTTATGGATTTGAAAGAGATGGCATACAAAGGGGCCAAGATCAACAGGAAACTACAAGATTGGAAAAGCTTTAAAGGTCAACAGAAAGCCACAAAAAAGTGAGATGAATAATGAGAATATAGAGACAGACAGAGTCATAGAGTCATAGAGATGTACAGCATGGAAACAGACCCTTCGGCCCAACCTGTCCACGCCGACCAGATATCCCAACCCAATCTAGTCCCACCTGCCAGCACCCGGCCCATATCCCTCCAAACCCTTCCTATTCATATACCCATCCAAATGCCTCTTAAATGTTGCAATTGTACCGGCCTCCACCACATCCTCTGTCAGCTCATTCCATACACGTACCGCCCTCTGCGTGAAAAACTTGCCCTTTAGGTCTCTTTTATATCTTTCCCCTCTTACCCTAAACCTATGCCTTCCAGTTCTGGAGTCCCCAATCCCAGGGAAAATACTTTGTCTATTTATCCTATCCATGCCCCTCATAATTCTGGAAACCTCTATAAGGTCACGCCTCAGCCTCCGACGCTCCAGGGAAAACAGCCCCAGCCTGTTCAGCCTCTCCCTATAGCTCAAATCCTCCAACCCTGGCAACATCCTTGTAAATCTTTTCTGAACCTTTTCAAGTTTCACAACATATTTCCGATAGGAAGGAGACCAGAATTGCACGCAATATTCCAACAGTGGCCTAACCAATATCAAGTACAGCCGCAACATGACCTCCCAACTCCTGTACTCAATACTCTGACCAATAAAGGAAAGCAAAGTTTCTCTAAAAATATAAAATGAAAAACAGTGGCTAAGGTAAACATTGGTCCTTCAGAGGATGAGAAAGGGATTTGGGAATGGGATATGAAGAAATGGCTGGGGAATTGAACAGGTATTTTGTGTTGGCCTTCACAGTGGAGTATACAAATCACATGTCAGTAATTGACAAAGCGATGAAGGTAGGTGAGAATCTGGAAACAATCATAGAGAACATAGAACATAGAACAATATAGCACAGAACAGGCCTTTCGGCCCACGATGTTGTGCCAAACATTTGTCCTAGCTTAAGCACCTATCCATGTACCTATCCAATTGACGCTTAAAGGTCACCAAAGATTCTGACTCTGCCACTCCCACAGGCAGCGTATTCCATGCCCCCACCACTCTTTGGGTAAAGAACCTACCCCTGACATC
>NC_057739.1:13045093-13084016 GCF_004010195.1 Chiloscyllium plagiosum | reverse complement strand
CCGGACCTCGTGCCAGAGACCCGGTCACTGCAGCTTACCCCTGCTACCCCAACAGTATCCAAAACGGTATACTTATTGTTGAGGGGAACGACCACAGGGGATCCCTGCACTGCCTGCTTCCTTCCCTTCCCACCTCTAACTGTTACCCAGCTACCTCTGTTCTCTGGCATAACTATGTCCCTGTAGCTTCTGTCTATCACCCTCTCAGCCTCTTGAATAATCCTTAGTTCATCCAACTCCAGCTCCAGTTCCATAATGCGGTCTGTGAGGAGCTGGAGCTGGCTGCACTTCCTGCAGGTGAAGATGGCAGGAGCATCGGTGGTCACCCCTACCTCAATCATTGTCACGAAAGAGGTAGTGCTGGGCAAGCTAATGGAGGTAAGGATAGACAAGTCTCCTGGCCCTGATGGAATGCATCCCAGTGTGCTAAAAGAGAAAGTGCGAGATATAGCAAATGCACCTGTGGTAATTTTCTAAAATTCACTGGACTCTGTGGCAGTTCCAGCAGATAGGAAAACAGCAAATATGATACCACTGTTTAAAAAATAATGTGGACAAAAGATGGTGAATTAAAGACCAGTTAGCTTAACTTCTGTAGTGGGAAAATGCTTGAGTCTATTACCAAGGCATCTCGTTAGAAACTGTTCGTTGGGCAGATGCAGCATGGGTTCATGATGGGCAGGTCGTGCTTAACTAATTTACTGGAATCCTATGAAGACATTATAACCACAGTGGTCTACAGCAGATGTGGTGCATCTAGCTCTCCAAAAGGCATTCGATAAGATGCCACACAAAAGACAGGTGGATAAGTTAAAGAAACGCCACACAAAAGACAGGTGGATAAGTTAAAGAAACAAGTGATTATGATCATTGCATAGATAGAAGATTGGTTAACTGACAGGAATCAAATACTGGGGATAAATGTGTGCTTTCCTGGTTAGCAATCAATGACTACTAGTGTGCCTCAGGGGTTAATGTTGGGACCGCAATTATTCACAATTTATATAGATCATTTGGAGTTGGGGACCACGTACAGTGTATCAATGTTTGCAGATTATACTAAGATGAGTGGTAGATCAAAGTGTGCTGAGGACTGTGAAACATTGAAAAGGGATGTAGATAGTTTAAGTGAGTGGGCAAAGGTCTGACAGATGGTGTACAATATTAATAAATATGAAGTCATCCATTTCGGTAGGAATGATAATAAAAAATTGAATGACTTGAATGGTCAAAAATGGCAGCATGTTAATGTGCAGAGGAACCTGGTTGCCCTTGTGGTTGGATAACAGAGGGTTGGTCTTCAGGTGCAACAGGTAATTAGGAAGGCAAATGGAATTTTGTCCTTCATTGCTAAAGGGATTGAGTTTAAAAGCAGGGAGGTTATGTTGCAGCTGTATAGGATGCTGGTGAGGCCACACCTGGAATTCTGCGTGCAGTTTTGGTCTCCTTACTTAAGAAAGGATATACTGGCACTAGAGGGAGTGCACAGGAGGTGGGGATGCAGAGGAGGTTCATTCGGTTAGTTCTGGAGTTGAGGGGGTTTGACTGAGCAGACTGGGATTATATTCATTGGAGTTCAGAAGAATGAAGGGGGATCTTAGAGAAAAAATATAAAATTATGAAGGAAATAGATAGAAATAGAGAGAATGTTTCCACTAGCAGGTGAAACTAGGACAAGAGGGCTTAGCCTTAAAAGTAGAGGGAGCAGATTTAGGACTGAAATGAGAAGGAACTTCTTCACCCAGAGGCTTGTAAATCTATGGAATTCCCTGTCCAGTAAAGTAGTTGAGGATTCCTCAGTTGTGTTAGTTGTTTTTAAATGTTTTTAAAGCTAAGACAGATAATTTCTTGAGCAATAAAGAAATTAAGGGATACAGTGAGACAGCGGGCAAGTGGAGCTGACACCACGAAAAGGTCAGCCATGATCTTATTAAATGGCTGAGCAAGCTCAAAGGGCCAGATGGCCTACTCCTGCTCCTAGTTCTTATATTCTTTGCAAATAAACTGTAATGCATTCTGTAACCAGTTAACTCTACAACCACGGAAAATTGTAGGAGTGGAAGTTGCTGAAAGTAATTGCTGATCCAATAGACTGCTTCATCCTTGATAATGTTAGAGTCTTGAGTAGATTGTTGTTGCAACTAGCCAGGCAACACATCGGTATTTCATCATCCTCCTGCCTTAGGCGTTGTTGATAAAGTGGTCTGGAGAGTTAAGAATGTCCAAATTGACTTATTCTAGTAGCCATGGCATTGATGTCTATTTTTCAGTTGTGTTTCTGTTCAATGCTGGAAATTATGGTAATCCCCAATTTTCAGAGATCAGCCTCGCTTTCAGTAGTCATTACCTGACATCAATGCAGCATGAATGATATTTATCAACAAAAACACAAGCTTGTAAGGTACAGGTCTTACTTCAACACATGACATTTGCAAAAGTAAAAAGTGCTTTGTTCTTTGAAGTAGAGTTGATGCTAAAAAGATGTTTTTAACATTAAAATATCTTGAGATTCACCTGATCTTTTTTAATTGCCTCTAATCATTCAAGTCTTATTCTAAGGACATCTGCAGATATGCATTGTGATTTAATGTCATTTATTTCTTTCATTTACTGGGTGGCCTATAATTTTTCTGGCAGTTACTATGTATTTTATGTGTGCTGAATGCCTTGCATAGAGTTGCAAACACTGAACAAATATAACCAATGATAAATCACGACATGCACAGTTCATTGGTTCAAATGTTGTAAATTCAGGGTAGGTTATCAAAAGTTGTAGGTTTTTTATGAGCTACACTGAACTTAAAGCTATTAGTGATTCCTGGCATGGGGTGTTCAACTACTGGAAAAATCCAAAGAGCCCAAGTGATCTTTGTGAGGGAGAAGAGAAGCAGGACTTGAGAGGTGAGAACATTTCAGATATGAACTGCTCAAAAACAAACTAAAAAATGGCAGGAGGTTTGGTTTGGTGGAGGCAGGAGGGACAATATTCAGGAGGCATCCTGGCCTTATTGAGTTAGGCATGAATATGAAATATGGGAGGGAGAATGATAGTGAAGGCTCACTGTTATAACAACGCTGCAATTTTTATGGGGCTGACTTTTGTGCACAAAAAACATAGCTAAGCTTGTGATTTATTTATAAGAAGGTTATCTGGCCTGCACTTATCATATAGGAGAAAGTGAGTACTGCAGGTGCTAGTGATCAGAGTCAAAGAGTCTCACACTGGAAAAGCACAGCAGGTCAGGCAGCATCTGAGGAGCAGGAGAATCGACGTTTTGGGTACCAGCCTTTCATCATTCCTGAGGAAGGGCTTATGCCCGAAACATTGACTCTCCTGCTCCTCAGATGTTGCCTGACTTGCTGTGCGTTCCCAGCACCATACCATTTGACTCTGCACTTGTCATGTGGCCAATTGTATTCTGTGGTCTTTTGTTTTGGGGTAAATTGATGACTAACGATTATTGAGAAAATTCAATTTGTCCACAAACGTTGTACATATGCTGAATGACAGAAGAAGTATGACAGCAAAGAAACTTTGAGACTGAGTCACTAAATCCGTTATTAATCTGCAGACACCAGTACGTGTCCTACAATGACAGTCGGAAACCTTTAGTTAGTTAAAACTATTAAAAAGCTACAGCCATTCATGGTGACAATGAAAATCTCAGGTCGTCATAATATAGTATCTGGCTCACAAAAGTTTTTTAATGAAGGAAATCTGTTGGTCTTACCCAGCCTGCCTGCTATGCGACGCTAAACACTCTGCAAAATGGCTGACTTGTAAATCACCTCTGCATTAGCCTGGCATGTTCCTTAGCTACATTCAAGAAGGTGGCTGAGCAGCACCTTCGTGAAAATAAGTAGGGATTGGCAATAAATGCTAACATTGCTAATCATGTCCAGATACTGCAGATGAATTCCAAAATAAAATAGTTGGGAAGAAACAGAGAACCTTCTAAGAGGCTAAGATAGAAACTAGTACCAGAAAATTGTGGATAGGAACGATTTCGGCATGTTGTAGAAACCCAGCTGGGAAGCTGCTGGCATGCCCTGATTGGATCTGTTCATGCATCTAGTCCACACCATGTCATTTGCTTAAGATGCTTTCCCAATTAGCCAAGCAAGTCCCTCCAAAGAGGATCCACTTTGTTCATCACATTAAAAATGAATATTAAATGAGTACTACCACAGTGCATAAACAAACAGACAAATTTCAGTGAAGAAGACATTAACTAATGGCTCTATAATCGTAATATAGACAAAAATGCATATGACAAATACTTTAAGAATATTATGCAGTAGTTGGCAGTTGAATTAGAACCCAGCATTGACTCATTTAATGACTGAAAGGATTACATGTAAAATAACTATGAGCAACCTCAATCTGTTTTAGACAACAGCATAGAGTCATAATTTTGTTAAGGCTTCATGTACATCACACTTAGAGAAGCCATTGGATCGGTTGGCTTACCAAATTGTGCAATTAGGCTACATTTCTATTCACAAGCTTGATTATCATTTGCAAAGAATAACATGAAGAAGGAAAGTTAGGAATAACAGCAGCCCATTCAATCTGAAAAGCCTGCCCTAACATTGTCATTCCATCATCGTGTTACATATTGGCACCAATGATATAGCCAGGAAAAGGATCGAGGATATAAAAAGTGATTTCAGGGAGTTAGAGTGGAATCTGCAGAGCAGGATGAACAGAGTAGTGTTCTCGGGTTTATTACCGGTGCCACAAGATAGCGAGGGTGGCTGCGCAGCTGGTGTAGAAGGGCGGGCTTCAGATATGTAGATAATTGGGATGCCTTCTGGGGAAGGTGGGACCTGTACATGAAGAATGGGTTGCACCTGAACTGGAAGGGGACCAATGTCCTGGGTGGAAGGTTTGCTTGGGTGGTTCAGGAGGGTTTAAACTAGTATGGCAGTGGGGTGGGAACCTGAGCTATATTCCGGTGGTGAGAGTTGATTGCGATGAGGCAGTAGCAAGAGGTAGTGCAACCAGTGGGAAGGAATTTCCTGGGAAAGAACCAAGGGATCGGTTAAAGTGTGTTTGCTTTAATGCAAGGAGTATCAGGAATAAAAGTGATGAGCTTAGAGCATGGATCAGTACCTGGTGCTATGATGTTATGGCCATAACAGAGATGTGGGTTTCTCAGGGGCAGGAATGGTTGCTGGATGTTCCAGGGTTTAGAACATTTAAAAAGAATAGGGAGGGGGGGATATAGAGGAGGGGGTGTAACACTACTAATTAGAGAGGGTATCACAGCTACAGAAGCTTCCATTGTCGTGGAAGATCTGCCTACCGAGTCAGTATGGGTTGAAATTAGGAACACTAAGGGAGCAGTCACCTCATTAGGGGTTTACTACAAGCCCCCAATAGCAGCAGGGAGATTGAAGAAAGCATAGGTCGGTAGATTTTGAAAATGTGTGAATGTAGTAGGGTTGTTGTAATGGGTGACTTTAACTTTCCCAATATTGATTGGAACCTCCTTTGAGCAGATGGTTTGGAAGGAGCTGTTTTTGTAAGGTGCGTTCAGGAGGGTTTCCTAACTCAGTACGTTGACAGGCCAATGAGGGGAGAGACCATTTTGGATTTGGTGCTTGGCAATGAGCCAGGGCAGGTGTCAGGTCTTGCGGTAGGAGAGCATTTTGGTGATAGTGACCATAACTGCCTCACATTCTACATAGCTATGGAGAATGAGTGAAGCAGGCACAATGGGAGGATATTTAATTGGTGAAAAGGAAACTATGATGCTATCAGACGTGAGTTGGGAAGCATGGACAGGGAGCAATTGTTCCATGGAAAGGGCACTATAAACATGTGGAGACTGTTTAAGGAACAGTTGTTGTGAGTGATGCATAAATGTGTTCCTCTGAGACAGGCAAGAAGGGGTAAGATGAAGGAACCTTGGATAACGAGAGCGGAGGAGCTTCTCATCAAAAGAAAGAAGGCAGTGTACGTAAGGTGGAGGAAGCAAGGGTCTTGCTCAGCTCTAGATGATTACAGGCAGGTGAGGAAGGAGCTCAAAAATGGTCTGAGGAGAACCGGGAGGGGGCACGAAAAAGACTTGGCAGGAAGGATTAGGGAGAATCCAAAGGCATTTTACAAGGATGTGAGGAATAAGAGAATGATCAAAGAAAGAGTAGGGCCGATCAGGGATAGCATAGGGAACTTGTGTATCGAGTCTGAGGAGGTGGGGGAAGCCCTAAATGAGTTTTTTGCTTCTGTCTTTACTAAAGAAAAGGACCTTTTAGTGAATGAAACCATTGAGGAGCAAGTAAGCATGTTGGAACGGATCGAGATTGAGAAAGCTGAGGTGCTGAAAATTTTGACAAACATTAAGATTGACAAGTCGCCAGGGCCAGACCAGATTTGTCCTCGGCTGCTTTGGGAAGTGAGAAATGCAATTGCTTTGCCGCTTGCAAAGATCTTTGCATCCTCGCTCTCCACCGGAGTCATACCTGAGGACTGGAGGGAGGCAAATGTAATTCCTCTTTTCAAGAAAGGAAATAGGGAAATCCCCGGCAATTACAGACCAGTCAGTCTCACGTCTGTCGTCTGCAAGGTGTTAGAAAGGATTCTGAGGGTTAGGATTTATGACCATCTGGAAGAGCATGGCTTGATTAAATGCAGTCAGCACGGCTTTGTGAGGGGCAGGTCATGCCTCACAAATCTTATTGAGTACTTTGAGGATGTTATTAGGCAAGTTGATGAGGGTCGAGCGGTGGATGTGGTGTATATAGACTTCAGCAAGGCATTTGATAAGGTTCCCCATGGTAGGCTCATTCAGAAGGTCAGGAGGAATGGGATACAGGGAAATTTAACTGTCTGGATACAGAATTAGCTGGTCAACAGAAGACAGCGAGTGGTAGTGGAAGGAAAGTATTCTGCCTGGAAGTCAGTGGTGAGTGGTGTTCCACAGGGTTCTGTTCTTGGGCTGTTACTCTTTGTAACTTTTATTAATGACTTGGATGAGGAGATTGAAGGATGGGTTAGCAAGTTTGCAGATGACGCAAAGGTTGGAGGTGCCATTGACAGTATAGAGGACTGTTATAGGCTGCAGCGGGACATTGACAGGATGCAGAGATGGGCTGAGAGGTGGCAGATGGAGTTCAACCTGGATAAATGCGAAGTGATGCATTTTGGAAGGTTGAACTTGAAAGCTGAGTACAGGATTAAAGACAGGGTTCTTGGCAGTGTGGAGGAACAGCGGGACCTTGGTGTGCAGGTACATAGATGCCTTAAAATTGCCACCCAAGTGGACAGGGTTGTTAAAAAAGCATATGGTGTTTTGGCTTTCATTAACAGGGGGATTGAGTTTAAGAGCCGTGAGATCTTGTTACAGCTCTATAAAACTTTGGTTGGACTGCATTTGCAATACTGTGTCTAGTTCTGGTCGCCCTATTATAGGAAAGATGTGAATGCTTTGGAGAGGGTTCAGAGGTGGTTTACCAGGATGCTGCCTGGAATGGATGGCTTATCTTATGAAGAGAGGTTGACTGAGCTCGGATTTTTCTCATTGGAAAAAAGAAGGAAGAGAGGGCACCTAATTGAGGTGTGCAAGATAATGAGAGGCATAGATAGAGTTGATAGCCAGAGACTTTTTCCCAGGGCAGAAATTGTTAACATGAGGGGTCATAGTTTTAAGCTGTTTGGCGGAAAGTATTGAGAGGATGTCAGAGGTGGGTTCTTTACGCAGAGAGTTGTGGGAGCATGGAATGCGTTGCCAGCAGCAGTTGTGGAAGCGAGGTGATTGGGGATATTTAAGAGACTGCTGGACATGCATATGGTCACAGAAATTTGAGGGATCGTACATTAAGTTTACCATACATGAGGATCAATGGTCGGCACAACGTCGTGGGCTGAAGGGGCTGTTCTGTGCTGTACTGTTCTATGTTCTATGTTCTATCACTTTCCCACAATACCTCCATATTCCTAATGACATTTGTCTCCAGAGCCTTGAACATTTTGGTATTCATTCATGAGGTGTGGGCATCACTGGCAAGGCTGGCATTTATTGTCTATCAATAAATAGCCCAGGGCTTTAAGACAATCAACTATATTGCTATTGGCCTGAATGTACTTCAGACCACGTGAGGATGGCAGATTTATTTGCCTAAGGGACATTAATGAATCGGATGGGTTTACTTCATGATCATTGTTGGTGGTACATGGTCACCTTAAGCTAGCCTTCTATTCCAGATTTTTAGGGAATTCAGATTTCATCATCAGTCAAGGTGGGATTTGAACCTGTGTCTCCAAAATAGATTTGCCTGGGGCTCTTGGTTTTAGTCAATGTTGAAAAATTGAGCATTCTCGGTCCTCTTGAGTGTAAACCCTTAAAATTCACCAACCTTCATGTAGAAATTCCTCCTCATCTCAGTCTTAAATGGCTTACCCTTTATCCTGATATTATATCCTCTCATTCCAGAATCACCAGCCATGGAAAACACCCTATCTACATCCACCTTGTCAAGTCCTGTAAGAATTTTCTAAGTTTAAATACGACCGCCTCTCATTCTTTGAAACTCTAGGGAATACAGGCCCAGTTCATTCAATCTCTGGTCCTATAGCAATCCTGCCATTCCAGGGATTAAACTGATGAACCTCAGTTGCACACCTTCTGTGGCAAGTATATTCTTCCTTAGATAAGGAGAAGATGATTGTACACAATACTCCAGGTGAGGTCTCACCTAGGATCTGCACAACTGCAGCAAGATACCTTTACCTTTCTACTAATATCTACTTAACTTAAGTGACACATATTGCTTGTTGGATGTAGGTTGCTCGCTAAGCTGGAAGGTTCATTTCCAGATGTTTTGTCACTCTACTAGGTAGCATCTTCAGTGGGCCTCCGGGTGAATCACTGTTGATAATTCGTGCTTTCTATTTGTATGCTTGGGTTTCTTTGGTGATGTCATTTCCTCTGCTTTTTCTCAGGGGGTGGTAATGAGGTCTAACTCGATGCGTTTGTTGATAGAGTTCCGATTGGAATGCCATGCTTCTAGGAATTCTCATGCATGTCTCTAGGATGGATGTGTTGGCCCATTCGAAACGGTGTCCTTCCTTATCTGTATGTAAGGGTACTAGTGAGAGAGGGTTATGTTGTGTTGTGGTTAGTTGATGTTCATGTATCTTGGTGGCTAGTTTTCTGCCTGTTTGTCCAATGCAGTGTTTGTTACATTTCTTGCATGGTATTTTGCAAATGACACTAGTTTTGCTTGTTGTCTGTATTGGATCTTGCAAGTTAATTGGCTGCTGTTTTAGTGATTTGGTGGGTTTGTCGGCTACCATGATACCAAGGGGTCTGAGTAGTCTGGCAGTCATTTCCAAGATGTCTTTGATGCAGAGGAGAGTGGTTAGGGTTTCTGGATATGTTTTGTCTGCTTCTTTGGGTTTGTTGCTGAGAAATCTGCGGACTGTGTTCATTGGGTACCTTTTCTTTTTGAATACACTGTATAGATGATTTTCCTCTGCTCTGCATAGTTCTTCTGTGCTGCAGTGTGTGTTGGCTCATTGAAATAATGTTCTGATGCAGCTTCGTTTGTGGATGCTGGGGTGATTGCTTCTGTGGTTCAGTATTTGGTCCGTGTGTGTTGTTTTCCTGTAGATGTTGGTTTGAAGTTCCCCATTGGCTGTTCGCTCTACTGTGACATCTAGGAATGGAAGTTTATTATTGTTTTCCTCCTCTTGCTGCACCTGCATGTTAGCTTTTAGACACACATGGACAAAGAGATTCCTTTGAACACCAGCACTTCCCAAGCTCTCAAGTTTGAAAGAATAATATGCCTTTCTGTTTTTTTCCTGCTAAACTGAACAATTTCACTTGTACTGTATTACATTAATGTGCCATGTTCTAGCACACTCACCTAGCTTGTTAGGTCCTCTTGAAGCCTCCTGTCACCCTTCTCACAACTTATGTTCCAACTCATTTTGGAGTCATCAGCAAATTTAGAAACATGACAAGTGGGTCCCAACACAGAAATTCCTTGTACAAATTGTGAACAGTTCTGAGCTGAGCACTAACACTCACACTGAAGAATAACAGTCTGCGAAACGTCCATTTATTCCTATTAACTGCTTTCTGCTTTTTAACCAATTCCAAATCCATACAATCTAATTATATTTACTAATCTCCTGCTTAGGACTTTATGAAAGACTTCCAAAGATCCAAATACATCTTATTCACTGGTTCTCCTTTGTCTATGTTGCAAGTGATATTGCCAAAAATGCTCCAAGCTTTTTTAAACACGAATACCTTCTATGTTCATAGAATCCCTATAGCGTGGAAACAAGCCATCTGGCCCATCAAGTCAATACTGACCCTTTAAAGAGTAACCGACCCAGTTGCATTCCCTTACCCTATTACTCTACTCCCTTACCCTATTACTCTACATTTCCCCTGACTTATGAACCTAACCTATGCACCCCTGAACACTATGGGTAATTTAGTATGGCCAGTTCACCTAACCTGCACATCTCTGGACTATGGAGGAAACCAGAGCACCTGGAGGAAATCCACACAGACATAGGGAGAATATGCAAACTCCACACAGATGGTCACCCAAGGCTAGAATCAAACGCAACTTATCAATGCTGTGAGGCAGCAGTGCTAACCACTGAGCCACCATACCACCCAATGTTGATTTTGCCCAATTTTGCCATTCTTTTGTAAGAGTTTGATTACCAGAAAGTAAGACTAAACTTGCTATACCATGGAAAAGGAACACAAGGGATCATTCGCTGAGTGGCGACATTACTAATAAACCCTGTTCCTTGTTCTATGCACATTCTTTGCTATGTTCTTAATTGTCAGATAGAAAAATCTGGAGAATTAATTTCCGATTCCCTTCCACCCAACCCCAAAAGCACAAATGCAAAACTTGCAAAATATATCTGCACTTCTGCATTTCAGCTTAGTTATTCAAAAAGGATGGTAGCTTTTCACAGTTGACATTTCCAGAGGTGAAGCTGCTTGGGGCCTTTTGTGTTCAATGGAGTATTTAACCTTCTCTGAATACTCATTCCTACAACCTTCAGTCCCATTTGGTGATAATAAAGTACAGCCACAGGATATTGCTGATCAGTCAAGCCAAGCAGATCATAATTCATCCAGGACAGAAAGTGCATGTGCTTATGATGCATGATGACTGATGTGTCCATGCCCAACTCTCCTCTGAAATTAATGAGAGTCCCCAAAGGGCAAAATTCTGTAACAAACTGAAGTAGTTCTTACCACTGCAAAAGTTGAACAAATTGATCTTTCTGAATGAATTAGCCAACTTTGCGAGGTATTGTGGCCATTTAATGCCACAAGGCCTTTTGGAAACAGATATAATATATACATTTTGTCACGGAAAGAAAAATTGGATCTCCAGTGAGCTTTCATATGGGACTTGGACTAGAGATGGCCTGAGCCATAAATTGATTCTGACATTGGAAAAGGTTAATTAAAGAGGAGGTATTCATATTGCATTTGTGCTTGTTCCCACAGATTTTAGACTGAAATAACAAATATCTTTTCAGAAAATAAATAATCTTGTTCTGAATTATATTTTAAAACAAATCTCCTACCAGTATACATTAATCTTAACTGTCCTTTGCACCTGCACAGCAAGCCACCCAAGTTACGACAGTGAGATGGACAGGTATGACCAGCAAGTTCTACATTATGAGAAATAAGCTTGATATTACCTGAGAAATCATACCTAATGCAAAGTAAAAAATTCAACTATTTTCCTGAAATCACAATTTAAACCACAATTTGTTTCTGGAACTCTTTGAGCATTTATAATTTTCCCTCAGTGAAGCTAAATATTCTGATGGAAGACTGAAGTCTGTTGTGCTGTAGAATGACAATGATTTGATTACAATGCTTGGTACCTTGTTTTCAAAAGGATTCAAGAGAAAAGAGGAGATCAAGAAGTGAAAATGCTCAACATTAAACAAGTTTGATACATTACTGGAAAATAAGAAAGAGAAGGGAAATTGTCTCTTGTATACAATCTGAATCCTTCTGATATGATTAACATCAAAGCACAACATTTCTCTTTAACAATAAAACAAACTACATTGTAATTTAAAATGAATGCATCTTTAAACCTGACAAGAGAGATGATCATATTGCTAGTAAACTCAATAGTGACAAATTATCAAACATGTGAGAATCTCTCACAGGCCTCTGACATTACCCTTGTGGCAAAATAAAGAGAATAAGTAATATCTGAAAGAATGGATGCAAATCAGCAAGGCTGAATGACATGTAAGCTTTGGTGAATATACATATATAAGGTCCAATTCTATATTTCATGAAGAAAGAGAATAATTTGCTTTTCCATCCATTATAATAAAATATCAATGAATTTGTAGGAACACAAAGCTTTGAAACATCTGAGTTGAGAGAATATATTAGCTGCCCATTAAACTGATATTCCATCATTATTTGTTAATAATAATTATTAAAAGGGGTTTACTTCCACAGTGTTAGGAAAATGAAAGTGAATGTTGTGAATCTCAGAGAAGATAGAGAGACAGAGCAGCTATATTTGATATTGCTATCGGTTTCCCTTCAATATCAAAAATGATCATTTCCTGCCCACGTAAAGTAATCTACTGTGCTTTCTAATGTAGCTGTGGAGCCCATTTGCAAGGCTTTTCACAGTGTAAGCAAGTATGAATTGTCTCATTTTATTCAGACTACTTAGTGTTACAGAAAAGGGAGGAAAGTTAAATTTAAATCCCAATTCTTCTCTTTTGCTGTGCTTTGCGTTATGCTTTAACAAACAAGAGGTGTGTGTGTCTGTGTGGGTGTACATGTGTATTTGTGCATGCGTGTGTGTGCGTGTTTTTAATGACCAGAGTGTCTGGTCAATTTAAATAAAAACAGCAAGCTTTTCTAGGTTATTATTTATTCGCACATTCAACTTGGAAGTCCGAACTACATCAATTATACCTACACTCACAAGGAAAGCATAGGTAAAGAAAATAGTGTACTTTCACAAGTTGTGAACAAAACGAATAATTCATAGTTCAGTGTTCAGCTCCTGGGAGAAGATCTCTTAGTACAAGACCAATATAGAAAAGATTTTTTCCACTCCTGATTTGTAGTTTGGATAGGTTTAACAAGCTTAAACTGGATATCAGCATTCCTGCAAAATTTTCTCAGAGTTAGACATTTGTAGTTTTTATGCCATAGAGTCCAATTTGGACTTGGACAGAGGGACATGGAATTTTGGAGTTGGGTTGGGATGTTCTTCCACAATGGATAGCCTCCGAATTCTTAACGACAAAGATGACACAGCTTTTTGTTGCAGCCGTAATCTCGTTCATTTTCTTGAGACTGCACAGGTCTTCCTGGGTCCAGCCATAAAAACTCAATTTTCAGCCAATTTCAGTCAAGAGACCAATAACTAGTTTTGTCCACTGTAAATGGTACATTGCTATACAATAGAAATAATGGATGAGTCCTTCACACTTCTTCAGCATTGATTGAGTTCTGCTTAGCTTTCACCATGTGGGAATCCCAAAACAGAATCAAGGATGCTGGACTTGATTGAGTAACTTTCCAAATAACAGATGCAAATTTCCCAGGTCTTGGTGTGTCTATGCAAGGGAGAGGCTCCATGCATAATTACTCAATAAATAACCTTACAGAGGTTTGGGGCAAAACATTCAGAAGTCACTAGAGCTTGGTAGCCATTTTAAGCAGTCTTGTCAGCGTCAATTTCAAAGTAATCAAGCACAGTTCCAGAAGCTTCCGTTTGAAGCAATTATAAAATGAGCATGATATTGATCTTTCGATCTTGTCTTTTGCCCAAAGCTTGCTGTTCAAAAAAAGCATTAAACAATGACACTACTTGTCATTGTTCACCAACTGGCCTTTTTTAGCATTTTTGTCACAGTTGGAGGTGGATACGTGACATTTTCTGATGTTCTGTCTTCACAGAGTCCCCAAACCTGAATCTTGGTCTATTTTAAAGCTGGTGCCCAAATTTAGCAAATTGTGTTGTAACTTTGTTTCTTGATTTCTTCAACAGCCATTTGTGTAACGGAGAACTTACTCTGACAATTGTATTTACTCCCATTATATTTCTGGAGATTGTATCTGAGGTGAAGATGTTATAGAACATAGAAAAGTACAGCACAGAACAGGCCCTTTGGCCCATGATGTTGTGCTGCGATTTAATTCTAATGTAAAATATAGTAACTTAACCTATGCACCCCCTCAACTCACTGCTATCCATGTGCATGTCCAGCAGTTGCTTAAATGTCCCCAATGATTCTGCTTCCACCACCACAGCTGGCAACGCATTCCATGCATTCACAACTCTCTCCATGGCCTTCAGTGTTAGGTCATTGGTAATTGCAGTAGGTGGGGTAGCGTAACAGCCTGATGATGCCTGATGGAGTATCTATCTTCCTTAATCTGAAGGTAAACCCATAATTATCAGGCTCCTTTAAAAACAGTTTATAATTCTTTGAACACATATTCACACTGTGACATGGCGGCAGACATTACCAAACCACAATCCCTGGCTCGTTATCCCTGATACTTTGAGAATGTCAATGATTTCAGGTTGAAGGGATTACAATTTTCCTGAAGTAGATGTGTATGTCATCAGCTATTCCGTCAAGTGCCTCAGACAGTAATGACAGTGAAGAAAACACTGAAGAGTGCAGGGGCCATGACACAGCCCTAAAGTGGCATTTGACAACTCTCCTGTCCATCAGGTGAGATTCCCCAAGGCTGAGAGTAATAAGAAAGGCTATACTTATTCTTCAGGATGTTGTGGAATTGTCTAATTTTATTTGTTTTTGCATATACTTGACGTTCTTTGGGGTTCTTTTGGCCAATACATTGCATGTTTCAATCAGGCAATGTATTGACACTGAAAACACTTAAAAAAGCCATGAAGCAATGAATAATTCATATGGTGTGCTTGAACTGTTTTAAGCAAAACAAATCTGCTGTTTATACATCCAATGAGTATCCAATAGTTCAATTAAGGTGTTCTTTACAATTTGGCAAATATTTATACTAGGTAGATAAATTTCTGAAGAATGTAGTCTTGTAGTCATAAGTGAGGATTTGGCTTCACAGGAAATCAGAAAAAGGAAAATTTTGCTACAAATCACTGCCAGGCATTGACAGATAGAAATGGTGCCAAGCTGTTATATATGAGAAAAAGATTTTAATGCACTCTTCACTAGGGCAAATGGGTTTTCAATCCAGATCTTCTGGTCCAGAAATAGGAAGGGACCATTGTGCCACAGAACTAGTTCATGACATACCACTATATTGTTTCTGCAGCTTTTATGATTCAGATAAAAATAGATTGACAGAGAACCACAGAAGTCTATCTCGTTACATACTTACAAACATGAATCAAGTCAACACAAAGAGATTAGGATTCAAGATGTCTAACTCAACAATTCTGAACAAAGGAGATCATGGACACCTTTAATAGTTTGCATTGATCCTCATGATTCCAATTATCTGCTCCAAAACACAATAAATAGGTTGTGGCCAATTCATCAGCTAAGTGGTTATATCTACAACCCAAGTGGGAAAGAGAGACTCACGATGGGTGTATTGCCTTCCAAGTGCCAGGGTTCGTAATGTCTCAGATCATGTTTTCAGGATCGTTGAGGGGGAGGGGGAGCAGCTCCGAGTTGTGGTCCACATAGGCACCAACGACATAGGTAAGAAAAGGGATTGGGATTTAAGTCAGAAATTCAGGGAGCTAGGGTGGAAGCTTGGAGCTAGAACAAACAGAGTTGTTATCTCTGGTTTGTTACCCATGTGAGGTGAGGAATAGAGAGAGAGGAATTGAACACATGGCTACAGGGATAGTGCAGGACGGAGGGTTTCAGATACCTGGACTCATTCTGGGGTAGGTGGGACCTCGACAAACAGGATGATGTACACATGAACCAGAGGGGTGCCAATACCCTTGGGTGGGGGAGGTGGAGTTTGCTAATGCTGTTCGGGCAGGTTTAAACTAATTCAGCAGGGGAATGGGTACCTAAATTATAGTCCCTGTATCCAGGAGATTGAGAGTGCTGAGGTCAGAAATATGGTTTCAAGGTCACAAGAGTGCACCGGCAAGCAGGAAGGTGGCTTGAAATGTGTCTACTTCAACATCAGGAGCATCCAGAATAAGGTGGTGAACTTGCAGCATAGATTGGTACCTGGGACTTTGACGTCGTTGCCAATTTGGATACATGGATAGAGCAGAGACAGCAATGGTTGTTGCAGGTTCTGGGATTTAGATGCTTCAGTAAGAACAGAGAAGATGGTAAGAGAGGGGGAGGTGTGGGATTGTTAGTCAAGGACAGTATTATGGTGGCAGAAAGGACATTTGAGGAATCGTCTACTGAGATAGTATGGGCTGAGGTTAGAAATAGGAAAGGAGAGGTCACCTTACTGGGAGTTTTCTGTGGCCTCCAAATAGTTCCAGAGATGTAGAGGAAAGGATTACAAAGATGATTCTAAATAGGAGCAAGAGTAACAGGGTAGTTGTTATGGGAGACTTTAACTTTCCAAATATTGACTAGAAATATTATAGCTTGAGTATTTTAGATGGATCTGTTTATGTCCAATGGGTTTCCTGACACACTGTGTAGATAGGCCAACAAGAGCAAAGCCACATTCGATTCAGCACTGGGTAATATACCCAGTCAGGTGTTAGCTTTGGAGGTAGTTGGGCACTTTGGTGATAGTGACCACAATTCAGTTATGTTTACATTAGCGATGGCAAGAGTGAGGTATATACTGCAGGGCAAGAGATAAAACTGGGGAAAGTGCAATTATGACGCGGCTAGGCAAGATTAAGGAGGCATAGGATGGGGAAGGAAACTGCAGGGTATGGCACAATTGCAATGTGGAGCTTATTCAAGGAACATGTCTTTGATAAGAAAGTATCTGTCAGGCAGGGAGGAAGTGGTTGAGCGAGGGACCTGTGGCTTGCTAAAGAAGTTAAATCTCTTGTCAAGAGGAAGAAGAAGGCTTATGTTAGAAAGAGATGTGAAGACTCAATTAGGGCGCTTGAGAGTTACAAACCAGAAAAGACCTAAAGAGTAAACTAAGAAGACCCAGGAGGGAACATGAGAAGTAATTGCAGAAAGGATCAAGGAAAACCCCAATACTTTCTGTAGGTATATCAGGAATAAAAGAGTGATTAGAGTAAGATTAGGGCAATCAAGGACAGTACTGGGAAGTTGTGCGTGGAGTCTGAGAAGATAAGGGAAGCGCGAAATGAATATTTTTCTTTGGTATCCTCACTGGAAAAAAAGTGTTGTCGAGGACAATACTGAGATACAGGCTACTAGACTGGACGGGATTGAGGTTCACAAGTAGGAGGTGTTAGCAATTCTGGAAATAGCTAAAATAGATACGTCCCCTGGACTGAATGGGATTTATACGAGGATTCTCTGGGAAGCCAGGGAAGAGATTGCTGAGCTTTGGCTTTGATGTTTATGTTTTGTCTACAGGAATAGTGCTAGAAGAGTGGAGGATAGCAAATGTTGTCCCTTTGTTCAAGATGGGGAGTAGGGATAGCCCTGATAATTATAGACCAGTAAGCCTTACTTTGGTTGTGGGTGAAGTGTTGGAAAAAGTTATAAGGTATTGGATTTATAATCAAAGAAAGGAATAAGTTGATTAGGGTTAGTCAACACGGTTTTGTGAAGGGTAGGTTGTGTCTCCCAAACCTCGTTGAGTTTTTTTGAGAAGGTGACCAAACAGATGGATGAGGATAAAGCAGTTGATGTGGTGTATATGGATTTCTGTCAGACATTTGATAAGGTTCCCCATGATAGGTTATTGCGCAAAATACGGAGGCATGGGATTGAGGGTAGTTGGTGGTTTGGATCAGACATTAACTAGCTGAAAGAAGACAGAGGGTGGTGGTTGATTATAAATTTTCATCCTGGAGTTCAGTTTCTAGATGGGGTATCTCAGGGATCTGTTTTGGGTCCACTGTTGTTTGTCATTTATCTAAATAACCTGGATGAGGGCATAGAAGGTTGGGTTAGTAAATTTGTGGATGACACTAAGGTCGGTGGAGTTGTGGACAGTGCCGAAGGATGTTGCAGGTTACAGAGGGACATAGATAAGCTGCAGAGCTGAGCTGAGAGATGGCAAATGGAGTTGAATGTGGAAAGGTGTGAGGTGATTCACTTTGGAAAGAGTAACAGGAATAAAGAGTACTGGGCTGGTGGTAAGATTCTTGGTAGCGTAGATGAGCAGAGAAATCTCAGTGTCCATGTACATGGATCCCTGAAAGTTGACACCCAGGTTGACAGAGTTGTTAAGAAGGCATATGGTGTGTCAGCTTTTACTGGTAAAGGGATTGAGTTTTGGAGCCACGAGGTCATGTTGCAGCTGTAAAAACCTTTGGTGCGGCCGCACTTGGGGTATTGCGTACAGTTCTGTTCACCGCTTTATAGAAAGGATTGGAAAGGGTTCAGAGGTGATTTACTAAGATGTTGCCTGAGATGGAAGGAACGTCTTATGAGGAAAGTTTGAGAGACTTGCAGCTGTTTTCATTAGAGAGAAGAAAGTTGAGATGTGACTTTATTGAGACATATAAGATAATCAGAGGGTTGAATAGAATGGACAGTGAGAACCTTTTTCATTGAATGGTGCTGGCTAGCATGAGGGGACATAGCTTTAAAATGAGGGGTGATAGATACAGGACAGATGTCAGAGGTAAATTCTTTACTCAGAGTGTAGTAGGGGTGTGGAATGTCATGCCTGCAACTGTAGTAGACTTGTCAACTTTAAGGGCATTTAAATGGTTATTGGATAAACATACGGATGAAAATGGAAAAGTGTAGGATAGATGGGCTTCAGATTGGTTCCACACATTGGTGCAACATCAAGGGCTAAAAGGCCTGTACTGCGCTGCAATGTTCTATGTTCTAAGTTACATTGAATAGGAACAAAATACTGTGGATGCTAGGAAGCAAGTATTTTCCTCTGTTTTGTTTGTTACCCCAGTCACTTAAGTTAATATTGTAACCATCGTTTAGCAGCTTTGACCTTTGCTTGCTGATCACACCCAATGAGTAAACAGTTCAAAACTCAGCTAAATACCTCCCAGTAACTCAAAAAGATTCTGGGTAATCCAAGGTAGATGACATGAAAAAAAAATTGCGGCCATAAGAACTGCACTGTTTTTGAGGTATTTTAGGTGGTGAAGGTGATTTCCTCGAATTCCAGGACCAGCAATTACTATTCTATATGCCGTTGCATTGCTTTGGAACTTTGGGGGGTAAAGGATCAAAACAATGGCATTTTAACAGGGAGGAAGACAGACAAAAGCAGTGACCACATGATCAGAGAAAGAAACCCACACTGCCCTCTGGCACAGTAGTGAATCTGCACAGTTACTACCTTTGCTGTTTGAATTCAAGTATCTCTGGACATTATAGTGCATCTAGGAAAAAATAACAAATATCAAAATTCACAGCTGACCTTGGAGAAACCTGTGTGGGAGAGCTCACAGCACAGGAACAGATAAGTGTATAGTTTATAAGTGTGACCTTGCTGTAAATCTACAATAGTGAATAGAGTGTGTTTTTCCTTGATTATATGTTTTGTTGAGATTTGTCTCTTGATTAAATTTTAAAAATATAAACCATAAGTTCTAAATTAGCCTGGAGCAGTGTTTTTAGAGCAATAATATTGTGCTTTTTTTGGGGGTCTATAGATTGTGAAGGAACAAAGATAGTCTTTAGCAGAGTGATGTGCTCTTCCTTTCAGTAGGAGTTTGGGAAGAGTTTCCATATTACTGATGATTATATCTCCTGGAAGTGTCTTTGGTTGCGAATCCTATCATATCGCATGGATCGGTTAGAGCAACAGTTAAAGGCAATAAGGGATTTAAAGAAGATAGGGCATGTAATGATTGGCAGTTATTTGAAGGAAAAAAAACACAGATACAGTCAGGTAGATTGGGTTAACTCCAGGGAAAGTAGGAGAGTGGGGCAGGTAGTACAGGAGTCTCCTGTGGCTATCCCCAACCCAAGCAAATATGCTGTTTTAAAAAATGTAAGGAGTGATGGAATCTCAGGGGACTGTAGCACACACAACCAGGTTTCTGGTACCAAGAATGGCTCTAATGTAATTAGGAGTACATCAGGTTCTAAGCAATCCATTGTGATAGAAAACTCTTTACTCAGAGGCACAGACATATTTCTGTGGCCGGCAGTGAGAAATCAGAATGGTATGTTGCCTCCCTGGTGTCCGGATCAAGGATATCTCAGAGAAGGTGCAGAATGTTCTCAAAGGGGAGTGAAACCAGCAGGAGGTCATTGTACACATTGGAACCAAAGATATAGGAAGGGAAAAGAATGGGATTCTGAAGGGAAATATAGAAATTAGACAGGAATTTAAAAAGGAGGTCCTTGAGGGTAGTAATATGGGGATTACTCCCAGTGCTGTGGGCTAGTGAGGGTAGGAATAGAAGGATCGAGAAGATGAATGCATGGCTGAGGATCTGGTGTAGGGGAGAAGGGTCACATTTTTGGATCATTGGTATCTCTTCTGGAGTATAAGTGAACTGTACAAGAAGGACAGATTGCACCAGAATTAAAAGGGGACTAATATACTATAAAGGAGTGATGCTAGATCTGCTCGGAAGAATTTAAACTAGTAAATTTGGTAGGGAAGGGGAGCAGTGGGACCCAGGGAGACAGTGAGGAAAGACATCAGTCTGAGACTGCTACATGGGAAAAGCAACGAGTCAAACAGTCAAGGCAAAGTAGAGAAGAAGACAGGAGTGATAAATTAAACTGTATTTATTTCAATGCAAGAGGCGAAACAGGGAAGGCAAATGAACTCAGGGCATGGCTAGGACCATGGGACTGGGATATCATAGCAATTACAGAAGCATGGCTCAGGAATGGACAGGATTGGCAGCTTAATGTTCCAGGATACAAATGCTACAGGAAGGATAGAAAAGAGGGCAAGAGAGGAGAGGGACTGACACTTTTGATAAGGTAAAGCATTACTGCTGTACTGAGGGAGGCTATTCCTGGGCATATATCCAGGGATGTTATTTGGGTGGAACTGAGAAATATGAAAAGGATGATCACTTTATTGGGATTGTATTATAGACATCCCAATAGTAAGCAGGAAATTGAGAAACAAAGTTGTAAGGAGATCTCACTTATCTGTAAGAATAATAGGGTGATTATGGCATTGGACTTTAACTCCTAAACATAGACTGGAATGGCCACAGTGTTAAGTGTTTAGATGGAGAGGAATTTGTTAAGTGTGTTCAAGACAATTTTCTGATTCAGTATGTGGATGTACCTACCGGAGAATGTGCAAAACTTGACCTGCACTTGGGATATAAGGCAGGGCAGGTGACTGAGGTGTCAGTGGGGGAGCACTTTGGGGCCAGCAACCATAATTCTATTAGTTGTAAAATAGTGATGGAAAAGGATAGACCGGATCTAAAAGTTGAAGTTCTAAATTGGAGGAAGGCCAATTTTGATATTATTAGGCAAGAAATTTCAAAAGCTGATTGGAGGCAGATGTTCACAGATAAAGGGATGGCTGGAAAATGAGAAGTCTTCAGAAATGAGATAACAAGAGTTCAGAGACAGCGTATTCCTGTTAAGGTGAAAGGCAAAGCTGGTAGGTGTAGGAAATGCTGGATGACTAAAGAAATTGAGGGATTGGTTAAGAAAAAGAAGGAAGCATATGTCAGGAATAGACAAGATAGATCGAGTGAATCCTAATAAGAGTTTAAAGGTAGTAGGAATATATTTAAGAGGCAAATTAGGAGGGCAAAAAGGGGACATGAGATAGCTTTGGTAAATAGAGTTAAGGAGAATCCAAAGGGATTCTATAAATACTTTAAGGACAAAAGGTAACGAGGGAGAGAATCGGGCACCTCAAAGATCAGCAAGGCAGTCTATGTGTGGAACTGCAGGAGATGGGGGAGATACTAAACGAATATTTTGCATCAGTATTTAATGTAAAGAAGGATATGGAAGATACAGAATCTGGGGAAATAGATAGCGATATCTTGAAAGATATCTATATTACAGAGTAGAAGGTGCTGTTTGTCTTAAAATGCATAAAGGTAGATAAATCCCCAGGACCTGATCAGGTGTACCCTAGAACTTTGTGGGAAGCTAGGGAAGCAATTGTTAGGCTCCTTGCTGAGATATTTGTATCATCGATAGTCACATGTGAGGTGCCCAAAGACTGTGGGTTGGCTAACATAATGCCACTATTTAAGAAAGGTGATAAGAAAATGCCAGGGAACTATTGACCTGTGAGCCTGACGTCAGTGGTCGGCAAGTTATTGGAGGGAATCCTGAGGGACAGGATGTCCATATATTTGGAAAGGCAAGGATGAATTAAGGATAGTCAACATGGCTTTGTGCATGGAAAGTCATGTCTCATGCGTGTGATTGAGTCTTTGAAGAAGTAGCAAAGAGGATTGATGAGGGAAGAATGGTAAAAGTGATCTGTATGGACTTCAGTAAGGCGTTCGACAAGGTTCTTCTTTGGAGACTGGTTATCAAGGTTAGATTTCATAGAATACAGGGAGAACTAGCCATTTGGATACAGAACTGGTTTGAAAGTAGAAGACAGAGGGTGGTGGTGGAGTGTTGCTTTTCATTCTGGAGGCCTGTGACCAGTGGAATGCCACGAGGATCGGTGCTGGGTCCACTGCTTTTTGTCATTTAGGAGGTATATTTAGTAAGTTTGCAGATGATAGCATAATTGGTGGTGTAGTGGACAGCAAAGAAGG
The DNA here is from genome assembly GCF_004010195.1 of Chiloscyllium plagiosum. NCBI lineage: Eukaryota > Metazoa > Chordata > Chondrichthyes > Orectolobiformes > Hemiscylliidae > Chiloscyllium > Chiloscyllium plagiosum. Next base: position 13,061,231 of record NC_057739.1, on the reverse strand, counting down.
TTACCTCAGAGTACAATGGAATCTTGATCAGATGGGCTTAATTTAGATAAATGCGAGGTGCTGCATTTTGGAAAAGCAAATCAGAGCAGTGTTTATCCACTTAATGGTAAGGTACTAGGGAGTGTTGCTGAACAAAGAGACATTGGAGTGCAGGTTCATAGTTTCTTGAAAGTGGAGTTACAGGTAGATAGGATAGTGAAGAAGGCATTTGATACGCTTTCCTTTATTGGTCATTGCATTGAGCAAAGGAGTTGGGAGGTCTTGTTGTGTCTGTACAGGACATTAGTTAGGCCACTTTTGTAATATTGTATGCAGTTCTGGTCTCCTTCCTGTAGGAAGAATGTTGTGAACCTTGAAAAAGCTCAGAGAAGATTTACAAGGAGGTTGCCACCATTGGAGGATTTGAGCTATAAGGAAAGGCTGAAAAGGCTGGGGCTGTTTTCCCTGGAGCTTTGGAAGCTGAGGGGCGACTTTATCAAGGTTAATAAAAATATGAGGGGCATGGATAGGATAAATAGAAAAGGCTTTTGACTAGAAGGCATAGGTTTAGGATGAGAGGGGAAGATATAAAAGGGATCTAAGGAGAAACTTTTTCACACAGAACGTAGTGCATGTATGGAATGAACTACCAGAGGAAGTGGTGGAGGATGGTACAATTACAGCATTTGAAAGGCATCTGGATGGGTGTATGAAAAGGAAAGGTTTAGAGGCATATGGGCCAAGTTCTGGCAAATGGGACTAGATAAGGTTAGGATGCCTTATTGGCATGGACATGTTGGGCTGGGGGGGTCTGTTACCATGCTGTACAGCTCTATGACTGTATAATGACCATGCAACAGTTATCAGACAGGGATGTTCCTTCCAGTGGGGGAGACTTCAATGGTCAAAGACATTCAGCCTCCACTCTTTGGGTAAGCATCCTCCAAGGCAGACTTCGAGATTCACAACAACACAAAATCACTGAGCAGCGGCTGATAGTCAATTCCCTATCTATGAGCACGACCTTAACCATGATCTTGATTCATGTTGCACTACCGGTGACCCCACCACACTATATACTCCCTCACACACATGCTCAGATACTCACACTCTCTGACAACACACACGCTCAGATACTCACACTCTCTGACAACACACACACACATCTATGGGGTGAATTATTTCATCCAAGGTGTTTTTGTAGTTGCAGATACATTCTATTTTGTTCAAAAAAACCCAATCTAATTCCAGTTTAAAACACAGTCGAAGCATGGCCTCAAACCTAAAATATATTGTCTGACCTGAGATGTCACCTTTGTATATGATGATAAAACATTTAATTATCTTAGGACAATGACTTGAAAGAAGTCTGTATTTTGTGTTTTAATCAATTAAAACTTGTGTCTCTTTTCTAACTGATTAAAGATGCAACAGGAGGCTGCCAGTTTCAGCCACCTTTCTGTCTATAAATTGTATGCCGATATTCCTCCCCTATCTCGTACTACTCTTGAGGAAGGAGCAGAGCTCTGAAAGCTTGCATTTTCAAATAAACCGGCTAGACTGTAGCCTGGTCTCATGTTATTTTTGACCTTGTCCAAATCAGTCCAACACAGGCACTTCCATAGCATATCTCACAACAGTATAACATCTGAAAAATCAGCTTTGCTGCAAAGTGAACCCATTTCCAGTCTACCACTATGATGCCTCCATGAGCAATTCTATCGTTTCTAAGCTCCAATAAAAGAGACAGCTGTGCACAGCCAACTGTGGGAACCTCAATTTTGTGTGTATAATAGACTACGTGTTGTGAACCATCCTCCAGCTTTTGAATGCAGGAATATAAACTCCTTTGTTTTCATGTGACATGTGTCATTTTTCATTCGCCATCAGAAACTAGGTTTGAAGAAACACACCACTACTTAATTTTAAATAAAAAAACAAGAGCATAAGAAAAAAAAAATTAAACCAATCCCGTACAAGGATGGAGAGTAATAAAACTCATTCAATTTGCCTTTCTCTGTCAGTCTATGACACATGATTAACAAGTTAAACACATAGAGAGAAGGAATACAGAAGAAAAAAGAATTACAGAAGTAAAACAGGGCTGGGATTCTGAATGACAAATTCAGAAATATATCAGCAAATCTTTATTTGCACAGAGGGTGCCCATGGATGGAGTGAATTACAAAGAAAGATGGCTATCAGCAAGAGATTAGATTCATTTAAGAGACAGCTGATGCTACAGTGGGACACAAAAGGATTTGTATTCTGGAAGGATGGGATCAAATTAAGTGAAGAATTATCTTCACAAACGTCTGCTGCAATTGTCCATTTTTAACTTTCTTTAAACAAACCAGAGATTTTTCTTTAAACTTGTGGCAAGTGTAAATCAATTGTTAACGATAGCACACTCTTTAAAATGCAACACGTGAGAATGCCAGTTTAAATGGACAATAGATTTACATTCCATGAGTTATTTGGGACTGATCTGGTCTATATATCCTAAAGGAGACACAAAATGTGCTGGAAAAGGATATTTTGTGTGGCATCCACCTTCCATGTTCACTTCTTAAGCCAGAAAAGTTACTTGGCAGTATGAACAAGTTGGAAGAAGTGAGGGCTGCAGATGCTGGAGATCAGAGTCGTGAGTGGCTCTGGAAAAGCACAGCAGGTCAGGCAGCATCTGAGGAGCAGGAGAGTCGATGTTTCGGGTCTCCTTGCACTTTTTACATTCCACCCCAACAGCCATTGGTCTATTCTGTGTCATTTTCACCAGATTTGGCATGATGCCACCACAAACTCCATAATTCGCACAATTTACTACTTAGTATTCCAAAGTGATCTTTCCCTCTGAGACACACTCGTGCACTCTTTATCACCTCCACCCATTCCAATGCTGCTTTCTTGTGCAAGTGTAGGAGATGCAACACTTGCTGCGTTAATTCTTACATTTCTATTGTCTGCAGCCCCAAAGATGCCTTTTGGATGAAACACTGACTTGAGTGCACTTTTTCATCTTATTCTGCATTCACTGCTCAAAATGCAGGTAGACAAGCAGGAGGCTGGAAGAACACAGCAAGCCAAGCAGCATCAGGAGGTGGAGAAGTCAACGTTTCGTGTATAACCCTTGATCGGTTATAGATTGGAGTACTGTTTTGTTGATCTTCTGCATTTGATCTACACCTTTGATCCTGAGACTCTGGTCATCATTAATCGATTTCCATTTTGAATTCAGTTTTGCCTTTCTGCACTTTCAAAATGATGCAAAAATAAAGTTTTGAAAAACAAATCCTCAGCTTTCCATATTCAAGTTCAGGAACTTCAGCTTACAATTCTGGTGGTAATGTTTCTGCAATTTCTATTTACACTTTATCCAGAACATCTTTTTATGCACATTTTGTTCCATTATTATTTTCTTTGCCTTGCCTCATCACTCCTCTCATTATTTAGTTACTGCCTGCTAACCACTGAGCCTGCCATGTGAGGTGTAATGGTGACTCAGTGGTTAGCACTGCTGCCTCACAGGGCCAGGGATCAAGGTTTGATTCCAGCCTTGGGCAACTGTCTGTGTGGAGTTTACACATTCTCTCCTTGTTTGTGCGGGTTGTCTCGAGGTGCTCTGGTTTCCTCCCACAATCCCAAAATGTGCAGGTTAAGTGAATTGGCCATGCTAAATTGCCCATTGTGTTCAGGGATGTGTAGGTTAGGTACATTAGTCAGGACTAAAGGTCCTGCCTCTGTACTTCCCAAATAATTATTACATTCCTAACCTTTCCAGTTCTCACTGATCTGAACTGTTAACATATTTCTCTCACCAAAGAGTATGTTTTTCTGAAATAGAAATTGCTGGCAAAACTCAACAAGTCTGGTAGCATCTATGGGAAGAATGGAGAGTTGATATTTTAAATTTGAGAAGTGTGGCGCTGGAAAAGCACAGCAGATCAAGCAGCATCTGAGGAGCAGGAAAGTCAACGTTTCAGGCCTAAACCCTTCATCAAGGATGATGATGGTTTGGTGATGAATGGTGGCGTCATGGTCAGGAGGACGGTAGGAGGAGGTGTCAGCAAGTTGTCGTCTGGCGAAACATCAACTCTCCTGCTCCTCGGATGCTGCCTGACCTGCTGTGCTTTTCCAGTGCCCCGCTTTTTGACTCTGACTCTCCAACATCTGCAATCCTCACTTTCTCCTAGTTAATTTTTTAAGTCCAGTGACTCTCAACAGAGCTGTCAGCAGCTAGGAGAAGGTGGTATTTATGCGGAAGATGAGGTTGGAGGGGTGTGGGGGCAGGGAAGAGGTGAGTAGATAGTTGGAGATGGAGTCCAGAGACAGAGAGAGAGATATGAAATGGGAACAAGATAAGCAAGGAGTTAATGGAAAGCAGGCCAGGACAGAAGAAAAGCCGAATAAGTGACAATAAAATCTAAAGTTAAAAATCACACAACACCAGGTTATAGTCCAATGGGTTTATTTGGAAACATTAACTTTCAGAGGGCTACTCCTTTGTCAGGTGGTTGTCAAAGCTAGCTGATGAAGGAGCAGTGCTCCAAAAGCTAGTGCTTCCAAATAAACCTGTTGGACTATAGCCTGGTGTTGTGTGATTTTTAACTTTGTCCACCCCAGTCCAACACTGGCACCTCTACATCATGAATAAAATCTAAGAGAGAATGGGTGAGCTGGACTGAAAATAATCCATATAATGTGATAATAGGCCGAGGAGTATGAGTGAATGGATGACTGTGCTAAAAGTAATCCATGTCATAACAGGACCTGGTGTGGGGTGGGGAAAAATATGGAAGGATAGAATCAAGTTCTCAAGTTATTCAACTCAATGTTGAGTCCTCGAGACTGCAGAATCCCCAAGTGGAAAATGAGATGTTCTTTGAGCCTGCACTAAGGTTCAGTGAAACACTGGAGCAAGCCCACGACTGAAATGTTGATGCGGGAACATATATGAAGTGGCAGGCAATTGGAAGCTCAGGGTCATTTGTGCAGACAGACATAAGTGTTTCACAACGGAGTCACCCAGTCTGCACTTCAGCTCCCTAATGTTGAGGAGTGAATACATTGTAAGCAGTGAATACAGTACTCTATTGAGTGAAGTGCAGGTAAATCACTGCTTCACCTCAAAGGTGCGTCTGAGGCCTTCGATGGAGAGGAGGGAAACAGGCAGGGGTTATACCTGCAATTGCACTGGAAGATAGTGAGGGTTTACGGAGATGTTGGGAATGAAGGAGCAGTGTAAAAGTGTGCCATGGAACAGTCAAGGTGAGGAGGGCAATATGTTTCTGGTTGTGGCATGTGGCAGAAATGGGGACTTACAATCTGTTGGATGTAAAGCTGGTTAGATGCTAAGTGGGGACCAGGTGGGTAGGGAAAGGGTGAGCACAGAAGGGTAGGAAATGGGTTAAATTGGCTTCGGATCCCATCAATCACCATGGCACAGATTCCTTGGTTGAAGAAAAAGGTGAACATGTTGAGAACCCATGCAAAAGTGTCATCTGCATCCAAATAGATGCAGATGACACTGGGGAACTGGAAGAATTGAATAGATTCAAGTACAGGAAGCAGGGTGTGAGGATCGACAGGCAAAGTTACTGTGGGAGTTAGCGGGTTTTTATATGGCCATTGGTAGCCAGTCTATCCCCAGAAATGGAAACAAAGATGTCGAGGAAGGGAAGGGAGGAGTTAGAGATGGACTAGATGAAGATGAGAGGAGGGTGGAAATTGGAAACGATATGGATAAACCTTTCCAATTCTGAATGAGACAGGGAAGCAACAGTGGAAATGTTATCCATGTACCAGAGAAAGAGTTGTGGGGAGGGATTTTAGTAAGATTGGAACAGGAGCAAGTATGAACAGAATTTAGAAAGATTCAGAGTCCATGTAGCCATACCTTTGATCTGAAGAAAGTAAGAGGAGTTAAATACTGTTTATTCTATTCAATATTTCCAGTGTTCTCTGCCTTTTTTTGGTTGCCATCAGCTGCCACATTTTCTTAGCTGAATTTCAAAACTAAAAGCATACTGATGAAAGGGATCCTCATCTATCTCTGTTCTGATATTCTAATGTGTTATCTCCCGAATTCAACTTAACCATCCTTTTGTGCCTTTCTATTTTCCATTTTTCCAACCCATCCCACAATTCACTTGTATTTTCCCCCATCTTTTTAACTCCTTGTCTTGCTCTTTTTTTCCTTCTCTTGATAACCCGATTTCCAGGGATGTGCAAGCTAGGTGGATTAGACATGGGCAAAGGACAGGCTATGGGGTGGGTCTGGGTGGGGTGCTCTTCGAAGGGTTAGTGTGGACTTGATGGGGCAAATGGCCTGCTTCCACACTGCAGAGATTCTGTGATTTTTTTTCACATTGAACTTATTGTTCTATCTTCGTTCCATATTCTTGTAATTTTCTCCTCATTGTACCTTGTGTAATATTTCCTCCCGTCTCTGTCTTTTCCCTGTTTTGCCTTTCCTCTCATTTTGTACATTATCTTATCTTTTGTGTCACTCATTTAATTATTTGTTGTTCTGCCTTCTCTTTATATTTTTTCCTCCTCGCCTTTCTTTATAGTTTCCTATAACTGCATCTTTCTAAATTCTGTTCATACTTGCTGCCTCGACGGCTTAATTTCTAACTGTGTAAAGCATTTCATACTCCCAACAATTTTATTTACTGCCCTATGTTGATTCTATTTCCTCCTATGTGATTGTCCATTTTCCATTTGTACTTCTCAAACAAATGCAATTTACATATGAATACATCAATTTTATTTGCTTCCATCATGTCCCCTGGAGAGTCTGTTCCATAGATTTACAGAACGTTCACCGAAATAATATTTCTGCTTATCAGTTTTGAATCTATTCATTCTTGAGCATTGCCTGCATCCTTTGGTTTCACTGTTTAGGACAAAGTGAAATATTTGTCATGCTCTGTGTTATCCTGTCCAGATCAGAATTACAGAAAAGCCAATCATTTCACTCACAAAGTTTCTTGAGATTATGCCCAATTTGCATAATTGTTCACCATAGTTCAGTTCCTCCGTTCCCTCAATTATTCCAGTTGCTCTTCTGTATTTTTTCAATACCTGCAGTCCCCTTTATGTACTGTGATAAGCAGAATAGAGCTTTCTGAATGTAGTCATTCCACTGGTTTAGAAATGCTCATTATTTCCACTCAATATTGATCACTCAATACATCCAAATGTCTGATTTGCTTGACTAGTTGCTACCCGGCATTGTGTTCCAGCAAAACCTCGCTTAATAGCAAATCACTTAATGTAAACAATGGGGGCCGATGCGAAAAGTAAGGCTAGGGGTAGACCAGCAAAGAATATCACTCACAATTGCTCAAAAAACACCCAAAAGTATAATGCAAAGTATAAAAGAGCCTGAATGCAGGTCATAAACATATTTATGAGCAAAACAAAAGTAACTTTAACACTGTGCATTTAAAAAAATGTAGGAAAGCTGCTCTCTGTTTAGTCCCTCTCACAGAAAGCTGCTTTGTTGGCAGCTGACATCATGCATATGTAAAATGGGGCGGAGATTTCAGCACACACATCAGCGCATATGCAGAATGAAGCACGTGAACCAATCCCCGCTGGAATTGCACTATTGCAAACAGAGGTAGCATTGTCAAAAATACTGTTCCCTAATTCTTTGGTGACGTTATAGCCAAATCACACTGCTGGAACGCACGTTATCCAAAAACTACCTGTATACACTTAATGGATTTGGGCATCACATTTATTGCCCATCCGAAGCTGCCCTTGGGAATGTGATGGTGAGCTGCCATCTTGAACGCTGAAATCCGTTTAATTGGTAAACCCACAACACCTTGAGGGATGGAGCTCTAGAACTGCTTCATTTAGCGAATTTTCAGAAGATTTATAGCTCAGGTTGAGGTTTAGGATATAGGTTTGCTCCCTGAGCTGGAAGGTTCATTTCCAGACGTTTCGCCACCCTACTAGATAACATCTTCAGGGGGCCTCAGGTGAAGCAATGGTGAAAGTTCCTGCTTACTAATTATATGTTTGGGTTTCTTTGGGTTGGTGATGTCATTTCCTGTAGTGATGTTATTTCCGGTGGTGAAGTCACTTCCTGTTCCTTTTCTCAGGGGATGGTAGATGGGGTGTAACTCGATGTGTTTGTTGATAGAGTTCTGGTTGGAATACCATGCTTCTAGGAATACTTGTGTGTGTCTTTGTTTGGCTTGTCCCAGGATGGATGTGTTGTCCCAGTTGAAGTGGTGTCCTTCATCATCTGTATGTAAGGGTACTAGTGAGAGAGGGTCATGTCTTTTTGTGGCTAATTGGTGTTCATGTATCCTGGTGGCTAGTTTTCTGCCTGTTTGTCCATTGGATGTTACCTAGTAAGGTAACGAAACGTCTAGAAATGAACCTTCCAGCTCAGTGAGCAAACCTATATCCACTGCTCCAATTATACCCTTGATTTTAATCTTTTTTACCCTGACTAATGTTGTTATTGCTTACTGTGCTATAAACGCACAAGATCTCACTGCTTTTCAAATTCTAGCCTCCGGAACCTAAACCAAAATATTCATTATTCCACAATTAAAACTCGGGCCTTCACTGTGCTTTGAAAACCATTACCTTTACTTCTCCATTTCTTGCTTTTTTGAAGATGCCTATTAGAACATAATTCTTTAACAATGCTTTGACATAATATCTCCTTATGAGGGACAATCCCAATTTCTGCTTGACAACCCTCCTGTGAAATCCATTAGGGTGTTTGATTGCTTTACTGGCATTATATCAATGCAACTTGTTATTGCTGGTGCCTCAGAGAGTAGAACCTGCATTCTCAAAAGAGGTCTTAGACATGAAATGTGTCACCTTTTCTCAGATCTTCACAACTCCTGACATATGTAAACTCTTACATAAATCCCATGGCAAATAGGTACACATCTTAGCTACGAGGAGTGATTGGATAGACTTGGTTTGTTTTCACTTGAATGTCAAAGACTGAAGGGCAGCCTAATAGAAGATTAAACATCATGTGAAGTCGGGATAATTGGAGTTTTTTCTCCAGGGTAGACATGTCAATTATTAGGCAAATTAGGTTTGAGGTAAAAGGGGGCAAGTTTAAAAGAGATATGAGAGTCACATTTTTTACACAGTGGGAGATAAGTGCCTGGAACGTGCTGCCAGACAAGGTGGTGGAGACGCTTACAGTAGCAATGTCTACGAGGCACCTTGACAGATACATGAATAGGTAGGGACTGGAGGGATACAGACCATGCAGGGGAAAAAAGATGTTTAATTTAGCAAAGCATCATGTGTTGGCAAAGTCTTGATGGGCTGAAAAGCCTGTTCCTGTGCTGTACTTTTCTTTGCTCTGTTCGTTGTAGGGCACACATGAGAAGGAGGTCTGTGTATGCCTGTAGACCTCTGACCATTCCAGCTGACTCAACGAAGAGTTCTCATGAAAGTTCACTGCGAAGCAACTTCAAGCCCAGCATGGAAAGGGCACCCAAAATTAGGCTGCAACAAGTCAAACTATATTGAAGTATAGAAACACCATAAGATTCTTCCACACCAGGTCAGAGTTCTTAGGATCTGTTACTTCTATCCACAAAAACTGATTGCTAAGCTACTAGCTTGGCCACATTCATCAGCTGAATGACAGCCCCATATCCAAAGACCTTCTGTTGTTGAGTTGGCCATTGGGTTATAGCTTGCTTGGCATGCATACCTTTAATACAAGGGGACCAACAAATAGGAGATAATCACTGGCAGTGTGACCTCTGGTGGCTAAAGGCATCAGGAGAAAAAACAGAAACAACAATCTCAGCTGGGAGAAAAGAAGGGTCAGAGACAAGACAGGCCACTGCATCTGCACACAAGAGCAAGGTGCCTGAGCCGTACCAGGCTATTCCTCACTATCGGATACAACTGAGATGGAAGGCGTCCACCAGCCACCACGCCTTGTTCCAGGAGGCTGAAGTAGCCTAGCTTCAATTCACAACCCTCCATGATCTCTCTGCATGAGCCTGATCTGGTCCAGTACCTACTGTAAATCTATTAGTCAACCTTCTTCCAAGGTTCACAATAACATACTTCAAGTCAGCATGAGATGCCTGATGGTGACATAGACAGCACAAATCTTATTCCTATCCAGAATTGGACACAATCTAAGATTTCACAGAATATTCAGTTCAGTTTCTCAATCTTTCGAGCATCATTGAAAGCCATGCTCATTCTACTTTATTTTTCCTACATCAAAGGTCTGTGTTACAGATAAGAACTCATGATGCATCTTTTTCTGAATGCTTTGAAAACAACTCACTTACAATGTACACAGTTGTAGTTGTTTACTTCAAAGGTACTTCTGTAAAATTTCTGAACTGAACTATTTCCAAATCCTTTGAAGTGTAGCCCTTATTAACCATTATTGTTCCAGACTATAATTAATGGATCCCTCCAGCTGTGTTTTTCAGCCTAACCACTATAGTTAGACCTTAGTCATTTGTGACCGAAGTTATTATTGTCACATTTCCTTGCACAAGCATGGTTTGTATATTATGATTGAGAGAACTCAAAACAAACAACAAACCCTGTCTCTACTCAGGCCTAAAGGCCATTCTGTCTACAACGGATGACTCCTTACTCTGAGGTTACAACTTCTAGTCTTGTACTCTTTCACAAGGTGAAACAACCTCTCTGCACTTTGTCAAGACCCCTTAAAAATCTTACATTTTTCCATAAGGTTGCCTTTCATTTTTCCAAACTCCAAAGAGTATAGGTTCAACTGACTCAACCTTACATAAGGAAGTCCCACTATATCCGGAATCAATCTAGTGAACCTTCTCCAGATTGCCTCCAATGGTAGTATGTCCTTAGTTAAGGAGACCGAACCTATTCACAATATTCTCAATGACTTGTATAGTTTTGGGAAAGCTTCCTATTGACATACTCCATTTCCTTAAAGTAAATCAGAATATTCCGTCTTTCTTCTCCATTACCCATTGAACTTGTATGCCAGCTTTCTGCAATTTATGCTCGAGGATACCAAACCCCATTTCTACAGCTTTCTGCACTCTTTCTTCAGTTCAATAATATACAGCTCCTACATCCTACCTGCCAAAGAGCATAACTTTTTCTGTGTGTCAGGTTTTTACCCATTTACTTCACTTATTCATATCTGTCTGTAGACTCTTTGTGTGTCAGTACAGCACACATCTCAACATTTCATCCTCCCTTTCCCTGCAGTTTGTTTCTCAGATTAAAAACTATTTCAACCATTCTCTTCATCTCAAACCCTTTATCATCAAATTTTCAGCTGCATTCTCAGCCCTCGGTCTCTGCTTTGTTCCTGATTTCAAAATCCACTTTCACTTATCCTATCACTTCAATCATTTTCATTGCTTTGCTTTCCTCCCTCCGTCAAATAATGGGAGCTGAAGCTTCCTTAAGTAACAGGATTCATAGATCACATTTTTGTTATTTCTCTTTTTTTTTGCATCCTGAAACTATGTCTCACAAACCTGATTGAGCTTTTTGAGGAAGTAACTTGAGGGCAGAGCGATTGACATTTTGTCTACTTGGAATTTAAGTAAAGTGAGGCTAACAAGTGAGATCACATGAGATTCACGATCGGCTTGCCAATTGGATACAAATTGTCTTTGATTTGATTGGATTTCCTACAGAATGGAAGCAGGCCATTCGGCCCAACAAGTCCACACAGACCCTCTAAAGAGTAACCTGCCCAGACCCATTATCCCTGACTATGGGCAATTTAGCATGGCCAATTCACCTAACGTGCACATCTTTGGATTATGGGAGGAAACCAGAGCACCCAGAGGAAACCCATGCAGTCACTGGAAGAACGTGCAAACTCCACACAGACGATCACCCGAGGAGGGAATCGAACCCGGGCTCCTGGCACTGTGAGGCAACAGTGCTAACCACTGAGTCACCGTGCCGCCCTTCTTAATGGCAGAAGACAGAGGGTGATGGTGGAAGGTCGTTGTTCAGATTGAAGACCTGTGACAAGTGGTGTTCCTCAGGGATAGGTATTGGGTCCACTTTTGTTTGTCATTTATATAATGATTTAGAAGTGAATACAGAAGGCACGGTTAGTAAATTTGTGGATGCCAGCAAAGTTGGTGATACAGTGGACAGTGAAGAAGATTATCTAAGATTACAAAGATATCTTGATCAAATGGGTCAATGGGTTGATGGAGTTTAATTTGGATAAATGCAAGGTAAAGCAAACAAGGGCAGGATTTACACAATTTAAAATAAGGCCTTAGAACAGAGAAATCTTGGGATTCAGGTACATAATTCTTTGATGTTTGCATCACATATAAATGAGATTTATAAGAAAGTATTTAGCACACTTGCCTTTATTGCTCAGACTTTTAAGCACAGGAGTTGGTATGATATATTGAGGATGTAAAGGACATTAGTGAGGCCTCTTCTGGAGTACTGTGTCCAATTCCAGTCACCTTGTTATAGGAAGAGTATTATTAAGCTGGAGAGGGTTCAGAAGAGATTTATCAGAATATTGCCTGGAATGGAGGGATGAGTTTATGAGGACTATTTTCACGGGAGTTCAGGAGGTTTTTGGGGGGACCTTATAGAGGTTTGGAAAATCATGAGGGGTATAGATAGGGTGAATGGCAGGTATCTTTTCCCGATAGTGGGAGATTTCAAGATGAGGAGCTATATTTTTACAGTGAGAGCAGAAAGATTTAATTAAGGTATGAGGGGCAATTTAATTATACAGAGAGTGGCTTGTGTGTGGAATGAACTTCCAGAGAAATGATGAATGTAGGTATAGTTACAATATTTAAAAGTCAATTGGATTAGTGCATGAATAAGAAATGTTTTGAGGAATATGAGCCAAGTGTAGGCAGGTGGAATAGATTAGTTTGGGATTATGGTCGGCTTGGACTGGTTGGACCGAAGGGTACCCTTCCATGCTGTCTGACTCTTTGAATCTATGAATCTTTGCATCCTCCATTGCAGGGCTATGGAGAATGGCATAGATGTTGTTTTAGTTGGAGCTAGTGTACTTAAACATTGCCACCATTCCCTCTGACACAGCATGCTTGGTTCGATCCCTTGGTGGCAACAGGTATGTGGTGATTTAGAACCACTGGGAGCCAGTGGTGATAATGAAGCTAATTGGATATTACTTTATAAAAGCCAGCTCAAAAATACTGCAATGAGTGGCTTCTTTTTGTCCTCTAAGATTTTCTTTTCAATCTCTTCAGATCTATCAATTTCCACAAATGTCCTTCCTCCTCACCTTCCCTCATCACGTCATTTTGAATGATCGTGCACACCATTCCTCTCCATCAAGTCCAAAATCCAACCAAACTGCATACTGTAAAACATAAGTATGTTCTGTGGTCGTATATTGTCCAAAATTTTCCAATCTCATCACTTCCTTTCTAGGACTGAAACCTAGTGAGCCTCTATGATCACTTTGGGAAGGGAAAAAGAATTTCAAACTGCTTATTAACGACCTTTTTCCAAGCTGGGGATATCAAAGCATGTATATTTCTGTACAATTGCTGCTGGCCTGTAACAGCTGGCTAAATTCATTTAGCATGAGTGAAACGACAGATAGGTGCATTACCTTGCTTACTGTGCTCCCATTCTGGAGATTTCCTTTCATACTCTCTTTCTTTGCACATGTGATTCCAACAAAATTTTGAATTTATGTTGTTTGATAAATAATGTCTCTCCACTTGTAGCTATTTTATCGACACAACTTCTTTCAAGTCTGCTTCCTGAAACACTATTGATCACAGATACTTATTATATGATGAATGTAGGACAATTGCTCATATTTAGAATGTATAACTAGGAGGCAGGAGGATTTTCTGTATTATTTTCAACTGCACGCTTATGAGAATGGTTCTGAGCACGAATTTCACCCCCAGTCTGAGCTGCCAATTGTAGCTCTTACTCACAGGTTTTATAATTGAATTATGAGAAACCATGGCCACACCTTCCAACATGTAGCATCACAGTTGGGCAAGGAGCTAATAACCAGCCTCCATGTCACAAAGCCGTCAGACAACTTCTGCTCAATGTATTACAGGCTCAATTTTTAATCAAAGCTCTCCTTCAAGTGAGGCATCTTGTTTCAAGTTGGTTGTATAATGTTAAAGACTTGTCTCTGACTCACCTACCCACTTGTCTGAACAGGCTCTACATTGACAGTAAAGTATTGCATGATTACCCATTGTTACAAATCCTCCTAATTTAAAACCCTACAAAGCCAGCAAGTCCCATCACTCATCATGCAGACCCTTCATCTCAGAGTGCACAAAGTTCCCTTCACCTTGCTTTGGTAATCTGGTTTCATTCTCTGTTGCCTCTGACACCTCTCCTTCACTTTACAGTTTTTGTACCTGGATGAAAGCAGTAATGAGATCTGGAACTGAGCAGATCTGCAGAAACTTGACTGAAGCCTTTGTGAGCAGATTGCTGGTGGTTTGATGCTCCTCAATGGCTTTATTTGTGACTATTTATTCACTGATAATTCAGGATGAAGTTGACAGCTTGATTATTGGCTCATTCAAATTTGTCCTGACTTTTACAAATATATGATTTCTAGGCATACTTCTAGATTGTTAGATACATGCCAGAGTCACTGGAACATCATGATGACATGACTGGCTCTGATACATAACTCTTCAGTACTAACTCCAGGTTATGGGTAAGGTTCAAGTCTTTGCTGTTTCCTATAGTCTCAGTTGTTTCTGAAGTCCTCTTGAGGCCACGTGTATAAACCTGAATTGAACTGTGTTTGCTAAATCCTGGGCATCCAGAATCATGAGAACTTAAGGACGAGGCTTTTTGTCTCAAGCTTTTTGCAAATACTTCAACTTTGTCTTTTACAGTCAAATACTTGGCTCCACCATTAAAGGTAGAAAAGTTCATGGAGCCTCCTCCTGCTTTTAGTTACCTGTTCATCCACCAACATTTCCATCAGGATATTGTGAGATCTGTAGGATTGCTTTGCTCTGTCTATCTTCCTTGGATCTAGAAATCCAATTGCACTCAAAAATGGGTGAGCAGTGTTTTGGGAACTGCATGTGCCTGTTAGTGTTATTTCAGATGTGCATCCAGGGTTACCAACATTACTTATTGAGACATAAAGGCAGCCAGAACCTTGTTTCAATGACTGCAAAAGGAACACTTCTCAAATGGAAATAAATCCACTCATTCAGCAGACACCAAGTTTCACTGATGCTGCCTTGGATAAGGGAAGGAAGATTCTCTTTTACCTGAGCGTGCAGAAAATCCTGCAGGTAACATCTCCACAGGGCAGGTGGAAAAAGGCTATAAAGAAAGTCAATGTCAAGAACTTAACTACTAGGATCTAGCAGCAATATAACAAAATGTCCCATGACCTCACCAGAGTTTTTGCAGTAAGGCCCTGCTCTCTTACTCTCTGTGCACACATTCAATATCAACAGGCTCAATACACTGACCTAACTCCGCTCTCCTGTGGTTCCATCATAGCAGCTTTAGTATATCTCCTTCTCAAAATCCCCAGAATTGCAACCCCAACATTCTGCAAACTGTAATCCATCTATTCCATCATGACAGACACATTCTCTAAACACCTCACAGACTCTCAAAAACAGGATTCTTACAGAAGATCATCTTGAAAAGAAGGTTTCTCATGGAGAAAGGTGAGTCAGTTTGGTAATCCCTTCAACATAAGTTTGATGATCATTCTAGGTGAGGGCAGAATTGTGGATGTGGTAACTGGCCAGACGGGAGAATAAATCAAATTGGGTTTCTTTACACCTTCTTACTGTTGTGGTTCTGTTCGCCGAGCTGGAAGTTTTTGTTGCAAACGTTTCGTCCCCTGGCTAGGCGACATCATCAGTGCTTGGGAGCCTCCTGCGAAGCGCTTCTTTGATGTTTCCTCCGGTGTTTATAGTGGTCTGTCCCTGCCGCTTCTGGTTGTCAGTTTCAGCTGTCCACTGTAGTGGTTGGTATATTGGGTCCAGGTCGATGTGTTTGTTGATGGAGTTTGTGGATGAATGCCATGCCTCTAGGAATTCCCTGGCTGTTCTCTGTCTGGCTTGCCCTATGATAGTAGTGTTGTCCCAGTCGAATTCATGTTGCTTGTTGCGGACGAAACGTTTGCAACAAAAACTCCCAGCCC
>NC_057739.1:13033976-13044384 GCF_004010195.1 Chiloscyllium plagiosum | reverse complement strand
ATCATCAGTGCTTGGGAGCCTGCTGCGAAGCGCTTCTTTGATGTTTCCTCCGGTGTTTATAGTGGTCTGTCCCTGCCGCTTCCGGTTGTCAGTTTCAGCTGTCCGCTGTAGTGGTTGGTATATTGGGTCCAGGTCGATGTGTTTGTTGATGGAGTTTGTGGATGAATGCCATGCCTCTAGCAACATGAATTCGACTGGGACAACACTACTATCGTAGGGCAAGCCAGACAGAGAACAGCCAGGGAATTCCTAGAGGCATGGCATTCATCCACAAACTCCATCAATAAACACATCGACCTGGACCCAATATACCGACCACTACAGCGGACAGCTGAAACTGACAACCGGAAGCGGCAGGGATAGACTCCTATAAACACCGGAGGAAACATCAAAGAAGCACTTCGCAGGAGGCTCCCAAGCACTGATGATGTCGCCTCGCCAGGGGACGAAACGTTTGCAACAAAAACTTCCAGCTCGGCGAACAGAACCACAACAACGAGCACCCGAGCTACAAATCTTCGCACAAACTTCGAACCTTCTTACTCGTATCTCATTCTACACATTCTGCACTACCATCTGCTGATGTTTGCATGAGAAAGCTATCTTACTACTGTCACTTTCCATAAGAAGCAATGCCTTTATCATTGCTTCTATTTCAGATGTGGAATATCTGTGGATCCTTCCGTACATATGGAGAAATGGGTTATCCTTCCTGAAGATATTTACTAACTCAGAGACTGGCTTCATGACAATTTAAATTGTTAGCTGGAGATTGAGTCTGTCAGTTTACTGGGATGAACTGTACAGGAGAAAAGCAAAAGCAAAAGAATAAGATGAGACAGGTATAACCAAAAAATGCTTGAGAAACTCACCAGGTCTGGCAGCACCTCTGGAGAGAGAAACAGTGTTGATGTTTTGAGTCTGACGTGACTCTTCTTCAGAGTTAATGTTATGAAAGACATTTAATGCTAGATAATTCTCAAATTGTGGGTGATTCTGGCATAGCCTGCATTTGATTCTAATCTTTAATTCCTTTAGAAGGCATCATTAGGTCAGTTTAAATGAGTCACGTATTTTGATGTTGGACTGGAGTCACATATTGACTAGACCAGGATAGCAACAACAACAATTTACTCAAAATAAAATGGAAGTTGCTTGCTAGTTATAGTACCTTTAAGGTTGGAAGACATCTAAATGGCAAGTTTCCTTGTTTAAAGAACATTAATGAAACAATGGGGTTTTATGACAATGCAACAGTACCACATAAATTCAAGTGATCACTTGACAGTGTCCATTGCTTCCCTGACTCTTGTCTTGATCTGTTTTTTTGATTCCATACACTTTGCCCTTTACTCAATCTAATTGAATGCTTTATTTCTCTCAATTGAATAGATAAAGATATAGATGAAAATGGATTAGTGTAGGTTAGATGGGCTTCAGATTGGTTCCAAAGGTCGGTGCAACATCAAGTGCTGAAGGGCCTGTGCTGCGCTGTAATGTTCTATTTTTTATGAATATTGTTAAAAAGTGAGGCATTTTGTTAAAACTATTCATCATGCATTCATCAGAACAAACACAAGTATGCAAAATTTCAAGCAATCACAACAATGCAAACCACAGGAGAAGTGAATGCTGATTGGTTGGCAAGTTGACTCTAAGTGGTTAAGCAGTTGTTCAGGAGAAAGGACAAGACAATGAAGGGACCCTCAAGCTTCTAGGTAATTCAATTGAAATGTAGCTTTTGTTTGCAGAGATTGGGTGCTTGTCTGTGAATATATGTTAGTTCTAGCAAGTATGAAATGGTCATTTCATGAGTTTGACTGGTTATCATAAGCTGGATGTTAGTGCAGCTATTGGTGTGTTCAGAATTGTTTAGCAACTGCTGTTCAACTGAATGTTCACGTTAAAGTGTACACGTGTAACAGGCTGGTTGAATATGATATTTACTCTATCTATTAAGAACGGGTTGGTGATGATTTGCCATGGCACATTCGCCACCAATGATTAGCCACTGTCGGTTCGCCACCAGTGTTTCTCCACTGGGATCGTTTGACCTCTGGAGACTATTCGCCACTGGAAATATATATATGTACTGATTGTTTTCCCTCCCACCTGTTCTTTCATACTTCTCTCTTTATTTATACAACTGCATACTACATATTGACTAAAAAAAGAGGTAAAAAACATCATTTTATTGGGTAATTCTAACTTCAGGAAATCATTCTCTCATAGCACTGATATAAAACCATCATGGTAAAACTTCTTACTTCCACGTTTCATAATAATTTCTGTTTCCATACTAAAAATTCCTTTTCCAAAAATACAAGCTTAAAAAAACTCTCCTGTAATGAAAAGAAGTTGTTACTGAAACAACGCAAACACTATATACAAAATATACGAGTTACTTGCAGTGGCGAATCGTCTTCAGTGGCCAATGGGCGGTGGCTAAGCGTCCTCGGTGGTGAAAGGGCAGTGGCGAATTGTTGGGGGCGAATGTGTTGTGGCGAATGATCCCATCCCGATTAAGAACAACTAAATGAATATGTTGCTTTGATTTTATCAGGCAAATAATGGGAAAGAAGGGCTACGTACCTGGTATCACACCAGCACTGAATTTCATACATGGCCAGTTAAGGCCCACTATGTAGGGTGCAGAACATTTTTGAATTGACAATAGTATTCTGTTAATGAAGAATACCACCCTTGTATTAGCAAGGCGTAGTATTTTGTTTAACTTATTGCATTAATGTGTTGCTTTTGAAGATAAATACAAGATTGGAAATAATAAATCAAACAAGGAGATAAGGAAATATTTCTTGACTAAAAGAATGGTCAGAATGTGAAGTTATTACCAAAGGAAGCAATTGAAATGTATTGAGAAGAAAAATAGACAGGCACATTTAAGAAGCGAGATTACCTTCAATGATAAATAAAAAGGGGATTAGACCTGTATGAAGTTTAAACATCAGCTTAGGTTAGTTAACTGAAGGAGCTGTTTGTTGCTACATGTTGACAAAAGTCAACTGACAGACCTTTATAAGGATTTCTTTATCAGATATTGCTTGCTATGTATCAGTGACAACAATGTTTTGGTTGTAATGTGGTTGTACTTTTGGTAAGAAATACTACTTTTCTTGTTGTCTGAATGTCAACCAGTATCTATAAAAAATATAAATTGATAAATGCAAGTAAAGCATATTATAGTGTTGGCTGCTTCAGTTGTATTTTTCAGCAAGGATTCTATCAATGGGATCTGACAGATTGCTGAATGGAAAGAAAGTGAAATTGATTTTCACCAGGCCATTTTGTGTGTGTAGAATATGTAAATGTTTACACAGTTCCCTTTAAATTAGGTACAGTGGGCATAACATTTTGTCTGACTCTGGCAATTCTGCATGCATAGGAGAAAATGAGAACTGCAGAGGCTGGAGATCAGAGTCGAGAGTGTGGTGCTGGAAAAGCACAGTCTCCGAGGAACAGGAGAATCGGCTTTTTGGGCATAAGTCTTTCATCAGGAATTCTGCATGTATGCCTATATGCTTTGTTGAAATAGGATCCTTCTGTCCTGCTTCTCATTAAATCTTACTTACTGACAGCCTAGAATGAAATTTACGTAGCCTTGAGCCTGTTCACAATTAACATTATTAAGATTTCTGTGACATCTTTTGTTGTATGCCTGTGTACAGTTGCATCTGAATTCAGTACGTGCACAATCTGATTTTATTGTGTCTTAAAATACTCTAAACAATGAGTGAAAAAGTTCAGGAAAGAAAACTCAAAACCTACTTCAAATACTCTCCATGTGGCAAAAGATTACCTTTTTGACTTGAGGTCTTCTGAATTGAGTTTTATGTCCATTCAGTATGATGTTGCCACTGTAGATGATAAATGCTTAACTGTAGGCAATTTCTGAATTGATTTTCAAGTGGGACGATACATCAAATCTGAGACAAGGTGCAACATAATTGTTTACTGAGTATTTTACAATAGGCATATTTGCATTACCTTGAATCATTGAATCGCTGAAATTTGTAGGACAGGCCCTTCTTTTCCACGCGGTAAAATGAAATGCTAGATAGCTTCATCCCACTTACCACATATTGGTCTATTGCTTGCAGATTATTTAAGATTTCTGCCTCTACCAGATCAGATCAAAGTTCTATTTTCCCGTCACAACCAGAAGTGACTGGGGGGTGCACAATTAAACAACTGACTGAAGAAGAACGAGACTCCTCTAATTCATTAATGATGGGGCACCTGATATGACAGTGCAAAAGATGAGGCTGAACTATTTCAACCAATTTCAGCCAGAAAAAAAAAAATTGCAGAGTCTAATAGACATTTTTGTCCTTCTCAGGTCCTCAATAGCCACTCCAGGTATTGTCAGGAAACTGCTGATGATATTGAGGTACAAAAAGGCGATAGATTCTACACAACATATTGGCTGCAGTACTGAAAGCTTCTGTTCCCAAACTAGCTCCATCCTGATGTGAGCTGTTCTAGTACAGCTACAATGGGTGGCATCTACCTATGAATGCAGGACAAGTTGTTTCATGTAAGAATATGCGTTGCCCCCCCACCACAGCAATCCCACTCACAGTTTATTAGTAGGTGCTACCAACTGTTCATATTAAACCAAAGAAGGAACTTATAACACCATGCTGGAAATATGTGCTACAATGGTTCCCAGAGGCAGAGTGTTGCTGGTAATCATTTTTGTGCTTTCAAAGACTCCTCTCAATAACTCCTCTGACTAGCCAGTTTTAATTCATAAGCAGCTGCAACCTATTTCTTTGCCCATTTCATCACATCAGAAACTAAGTTTGATATTGCCATTGCCTGATGTTTGGCATCATTTGGAAAAATCTTCAGCTTTAAAGAATGGATACAATTTGGAATTGATCCAGAGGCAGTTTGATGCTATTGTCAGAAAATGGCAATAAATTTCTTGTCAGACATGTGGCAGATTATTTAGGAACATAAGGAAAAGGGGCAGGAGTAGACCATTCAGTGTCTCAAGCCTGTCCCCAATTCCATAAGATCATGACTGATCTGCTCCAAGCCTCAATTCTTCTTTCATTATAGGTCATCATAGCCCTGAACTCCTTAAAATATTAAAACTCCATCTATTTTCATGATGGCTCAGTGGTTAGCACTGCTGCCTCACAGCACCAAGGACCCAGGTTCGATTCCAGTCTCAGGTGACCGCCTGTGTGGAGTTTGCACATTCTCCCAGTGTCTGCGTTGGTTTCCTTCGGGTGCTCTAGTTTCCTCCCACAGTCCAAAGATGTGCAGGTCAGGTGAATTGGCCTGCTAAATTGCCCATAGTGTTAGGTGCATTAATCAGAGGGAAATGGGTCTGGGTGGGTTACTCTTTGGAGGGTCAGTGTGGACTTGTTGGGCTGAAGGGCCTGTTTCCACACTGTAGGGAATCTAATCTAGATACTTTCAGTGATATAATTTCCACAACTCTCTTTGCTGCAGAATTCTCTGAGAGAAGAAATTCTTGAATGGGTATAATCTACATGGACTTCAGTAAGGTGTTCAATAAGGTTCCACATGGTAGATTGGTTAGCAGGGTTAGATCACATGGAATACAGGGAGATCTAGTCATTTGGATGCAGAACTGGCTCAAACGTAGAAGACAGTGGATGGTGGTGGAGGGATGAAAGAAAGAAAGATAAGAGGAGATCAAAAGACAAGAATGAGCTGGGATGAATAAAGGAAAAGGCATTCCAGTGTTTGAAAAATTAGTAACCAGAAAGCATAAATTTAACCTGAATGGCAAAAAATTCAATGAGGTTTTTTTGATGCAACTAAATAAACCTATAAAAGAGAGAACAGTAATAGTTGGAAATTAATGTACCGGTTGCACTGCTTCTGAATTTTGAAGTATACAAGATGAGTTTGGCCAGTATATATAATTCGCCAACAGTCATATTGCATTATCCTTTGGTTAGAAATATTTAGTCAATTTGTTTACAGGTTGGTGAAAGCAAATACGCTTTCAAAAAGGGATTGGATGAGTCCTCGTGAAGAATAAGTGCACGGATCTGGTGAAAGAGCTGGGAAGTGGGATTAAGTCAATTGCTCTTCAAAAGAACCAGTACAGACTTGGTGGAATAAATGGACTCTCTTTGTTGCTCTACAATTCAATTATTCTGCAAAATGATTCTATTTTCTACAGGCAGATAACAATTTCTTATGCGTGCTAAAATGCAATATTCATTTGTATTTGTTCTACGGAACCTGGCATGGTCATGCTTGAAAAGAGACTTCTTAGATAGTGATCAGGAATAGGATTGATAACCCTTTCCCTCACCGAAATACACTCTGGTCAATTCCACATGCATTCATTTCTCATGTATAGCAATTTTAGTGAATTGCAGAATATCCTTAGTGACATCAGTTCACAGTACTACTTTATTCCTGCACTACATCAGAGTAGCAAAGTGTAATAAAGAAATTCCAGCAATTTCTACATCACGTTTAGGAATCTGTGTAGCTACACACTTAATAATCTCAAAGTGAAGCAGCAAGCTTTTAATTACATTTAACGTGTACATAAAAATTATGCATTCTTGTGTGCTTGTATCTGGGAAATTACAATCTAGCTAAATACAAATTGGCACATCGACTATCAGGAAAAGGGTAAAAGCCTTAGCTGGCTTTCTTTCTTTGAGGTAAATTGGAGTCAATAAACCCAGTTATGTCTCCTTGGGTCTGACACCCTCTTGAGTTTGCTAGCTACCAGGTATGTAGGTCCGTCTGATTTTGCTAGCTACCAGGTATGGAGTTACAACTGCGATATACCATTGCTTAAAAACGTGAGTTGGAATCTTTGATATAGAAACTATATTTATACACAAATTTGTTTTGAGTTAAAATCTAGAGGGAATGTTTACTGACCATCAGTTATAAGACCCAGAC
This sequence comes from Chiloscyllium plagiosum, assembly GCF_004010195.1. Taxonomy (NCBI): domain Eukaryota; kingdom Metazoa; phylum Chordata; class Chondrichthyes; order Orectolobiformes; family Hemiscylliidae; genus Chiloscyllium; species Chiloscyllium plagiosum. The sequence continues at coordinate 13,037,454 of NC_057739.1, read as the reverse complement.
TTTCCAGTCAGCATGTGTCCTGATCAAACCATAGAACATAGAACATAGGATATTACAGCATGTACAGGCCCTTCAGTCCTCGATGTTGTGCTGTCCTTTTATTCCGCTCTAAGATAAAACTAACCTACATATGGAGTTTAAATCATAAATTTCCTCAGTAAAATCATTGAGTTTGAGAAAATTCTAAGCAATTAATTTTTTTTTGGCTAAGGTTGTCTCTAAAGTCAAACAAAATAGAAAATCTTGATGTGAGGTTAAAGGAATCTAAAGACTTTTCTGGGTACTGAATGTCATGATGCAGAAAAATACAAAAAAAAAGTGGATTTAAAAGATAAGCCAACAGTCAATTGGTGATGTAATTTGCTATTGGTTCAATATCTTTTGACAGCAGGCATAAACCAATAAATGTTTAAAAGTGCACACACACAACTTAGTCCAATGAGCTGGACTACTGCTCCTGTGTTTATGTACAATTTCTATCAATGTTATTGATTCTTTAAATCATTACTTTGCCACCTTTACCACATTTATGTGTAACTAACAAATTGCAAACTGACATCTCATCTGTCATTTCCCAGTCATGTGATAATGTAATCATCTGTCAATTCCCAGTCATGTGATGATATAATCATCTGTCATTTCCCATACTTATGTGATTCCAAGGTCACACCAAAGGTGGTTAACTCTTGACAATCATCTGAAATGGCTACTTTATTGTACGTGGCCCATCACCATCCAAGGCAATTAGGAATGGGAAATAAATTCCCGCCTTGCTAGTGCTTTCCAAATTCTTTTCTGAATAAAACAGTCACCATCACCCTGCAAAATTAATGTTGCTTTTGGAGATACAACACAATTCAATTGAAATAGGCCCCCAAAAAGCCTAATGATACAGGAAATGAACTGCTTGCCATTTTGATTTTGATTTTGATGTTATTGTCACATGTACTCAAGTACAACAGTTTAGGAGTACAGTGAAAAGTGTATAATGCCACCATGCAAGGCGCCATCTTAGGTGCAAATACCTAGGTACATAATCTTAAGAGCAAAGTAGAATGAAAGAACTGGGTTGAGGTTAAACAAAGCAGTGACTATAGTATAGTGTAAAACATACAAAATAAGCTTAAAAGTTCCACTTTGCAGACTTTCCATCTTCCTGCAATAAATTGGCACCAGTATATGGTATAACTACTTCTACTGTGCAGTATGCTTCAAAGTCTATTCCATTGACTTTGTAATAGACACCATGCCACTAGAGGCAAAGGCCAGACAACTTTAGCCCATTGGTCAATAAGGGACAGCAATTGAAATAGTGCCTTTATAGTCAGTATTGGTGGGCTGAGCAATCTGAGCAAAGCATGAGAAATTGCAATCTTTACAAGGACAGCTACTTTCCCAGAAAGGTATCATGAAAACTAATTCCGGAGGATTTCTTGTTTTCCTCCAAACATCTGGTGGAGATGACATCAGCCTGTGATGTCAGGGAAAGGGGCATCTAAATTATGTCTTACAACCTCCCACATCAATATGAAAACGCCATTTTCAAAAATGTTTGGCGAGGGATCCAAGATGGTGGCGACCCAGAAAGACTGAGTCTATAGTGCTCCTCCCAAGACTTGGGTACAGTGGGTCACCCACCCCCTACCAAGCTCACCAAATCATTTATAATAGTTGTGTAATTTAATTAGTTGTGTAATATTACATTTAAACAATTTAATCCTAAGTTAAAATGACTAAAGGGAAGGGAGCCCGCAGCTCTCAGCAAGCAGGAACCCCTCCCCCACCCTCTCCAGCTGCAGCAGAGGCGTCCACAGCCGCCCCAGGGGACTTACCAACAGTAACAAGCCTTGCAGAAATGCTTTCCAAGCTTGACTCGAAGATCGATGCCTTGATTGTCGAATCCAGAAATCGTTGGGAGTCGCTCTCGGCCGCGCTGCAGAAGCACGACCGAGAAATCCAAGAAATTGAACGCTGAGTCGGAGGGGCGGAGCTAAAGGCCGCGACCTCCGAACACACCGCTCAATCGGCCGTGGATCAGGTCCGGACTCTTGAGCAGCGAGTCCGGACCTTGGAAAATCATATTGATGACCTCGATAATCGAGGTCGCCGAAAAAATATTCGTTTGCTGGGCCTTCCCGAACGGGAAGAGGAAGGCCAGCTTACAGCGTTCCTCGAGCAGTGGCTGCCACAACTTTTAAATCTGCAAGCTGGACCAGGCCAGGTAAGGGTGGAATGGGCCTACCGAGTAGCAATACGCAGGCCTGGCTCAAACCAGCGCCCACGCCCGGTCCTGTTCCGGCTGCAGAGCTACAGGGAGAGGCAGAAACTCCTAGAAGCCTCTAGAAATCGCGGAAAAGACCCCCAAGCTATGATCTACAAAGGATCCAAGATCATGCTATTTCAGGACTTTTCCCCGGCTCTGGTTCGAAAGAGGAAGACATTTGACGAGGCGAAGAAGCGTTTAAGGGACTTAAACGTACCCCTTACGCTACCCAGCGATGTTACGCTTTAACCATGAAGGATCCGTATATAACTTTGGATCACCAGAAAAGGCTAAGGAATTCTTGGACTCTCTTAGATAAACTGTAGGACATAATGGATGTTGGTCTGCCTCCCCCCCCCCCTTTTGGTTTATATCCCCTCCCTTTTTTTTTCCTACCTTACTGCTTAATATTATCATGGGGGGGGTGGGGAGAGGGATTTGATTTTCTCCCCCCCCCCGCCGCCTTGGAGTTGTTTTCTGTTATTATTTTATGTATATATGAGGGATGTATGTATATGTATGTATGTATATATATATATAAGCTGGGGGATTTGGTTAATGTTGGTGGGGGGAGGTGGTTACCTTATTCGATTTTACCTCTGTCTTTAGGAGCGGGGTTGTTTTCCCTTCGTTATTTTGTATTATCATATTTAATTATTATTTGTTGAACTGGTAATTTTATAGTTATATGTTTATATATGGTATTAACATTACCAAATATACCCAGGTGTTGGTAGGGGTGGGGGTGGGGTGCTCACTGTTAACTCTAGCTTTGTATTATATTTGAATTTTCCTCATTTTATTGAGGAGTGCCTGGGTCAAGGGTGGGGCATTGGTTGGGAGACGATATGTGGGATTTTTGGAGAGGAAGTGATGCCCCCTGGGAACAAGGGGGAAAGTCTCCACTTAGATACGTTTTATATTTTTTTTATTTAGAAATAGTTTTTTACTGTATTGTTGTGGGTGTATTAAAGAGGCTTTATTTTTGTAAATTTTACATGTTCCACGCTCGGGATGTTCTGGATAGGGTTCCCCCTACCGAGGGGTCTCGGATTGGCCCAGAGGATTATGGTTGATCAATCGGTTAAGTGGTGCACCTGGAATGTCAAGGGGAGTAATTCGCCACTTAAAAGGAAGAAAATATTATCAAATCTTAAGAAGAGTTGATATAGCTCTCCTACAGGAGACACACCTGTCAGACAAAGAACACTTGAA
>NC_057739.1:13023781-13030025 GCF_004010195.1 Chiloscyllium plagiosum | reverse complement strand
GCTTATGCCCGAAACGTCGATTCTCCTGTTCCTTGGATGCTGCCTGACCTGCTGCGCTTTTCCAGCAACACATTTTCAGCTCTGATCTCCAGCATCTGCAGCCCTCACTTTTTCCTTGACAACAAACATAACCAACTATTACAACTAAGTTTGAACTTCATTCATATAAGCTTTGTTCCATTGAAAAGGGGGACAATGTAGCAGCTTCCAGGCTGCTAAAACACAGATAGGTTGATAATTTGGCCAAACAGCAAGAGATGCTGGGTACATTGGCCTAGAAAAACTCTGAAATCACAAAAACCTACACATCAGACACAGTGCAAATATAGTATCCAGGTGATAATGACATTAGCATGATGTAAAGGCAACAGTTATCTTGGAGAGATATAACCCCAGCAACTTATCCACTAAACATAGGAGGACCTAAACAGAACAGCATCGGGTCTTGCTACATTAACAGTGACAAGTCATCTAAATGAATGACTTTTACTTCAAACTATTAAGTGTTACAGTTTAACTGCATGAAATATTGACAAAGAAAGAACTATTGGGGTCTTTCTAAAGGTTTGACGTTCTGCTGGATTGTGGTTATGTTCTATGTAATTTTAAACTGATGAGAAGTAATGTCTTTAAAATGGCTGCCCACTTCTTTCGTAAATGCTTGCTATCATGAGAGCTTTATCTTTAGTTTGGAGACAATATTGTGAAGTGCATATTGAGGTACCAGTATGGAGTATCTCTGCTGTATGGGCACCTATATATACATTGTCCCTAAAGTTTTCTCTGTAAGTAAGACTCTTCAGCTCCTGATGTGCAGCAACACTGCTTTATTTTCATCAGTACATTGCAGGTTACAAAATACAGCTCTCAAGTGTAGATGAGATTCCCTACACTATAGAAACACGCCCTTCAGCCCAACAAGTTCACACCGATCCTCCTAAGAGTAACCAACCCGCACCCTGTATTCCCACATTTACCCCTTACCTAACACTATGGGCAATTTAGCATGGCCAAATCACCTAACCTGCACATCTTTGGACTGTTGGAGGAAACCGGAGCACCCAGAAGAAACCCACACAGACTCGAGGAGAATGTGCAAACTCTGCACAGGCAGTTGCCTAAGGCGAGAACCAAACTTAGGTCCCTGGCACTGTGAGGCAGCAATTTAGCATGGCCAAATCACCTAACCTGCACATCTTTGGACTGTTGGAGGAAACCGGAGCACCCAGAAGAAACCCACACAGACTCGAGGAGAATGTGCAAACTCTGCACAGGCAGTTGCCTAAGGCGAGAACCAAACTTAGGTCCCTGGCACTGTGAGGCAGCAGTACTAACCACTGAGCCACTGTGCTGTAATACCTAAGACTTCTCTCTTCATATGTTCATTTCCAGACTGGTGTCTCCTCTCCTAATGATACTAGACCAATTTAAATAAATCTCATTATATCACAGCTGGTATTCCACTCGACTGGACTGTGATGGTGCTCCTTATCTTCCAGCATCAATTCGAGACTTTTTCAGTATAAATGTGAGTGGAGCAACTATACAGCAGTGACAGAGAGCTGTAGATGCCCAGGCATTAATTACTTTCAAATCAGAGATTAATAGATCTTTGAATACCAAGGAAATCAAGAAACATGGGGATTATAAGCAAAGATGGCCCTAATTTAGAAAAACTGAGGTACAATTCCATTGAATTCTGGAGCAGGTTCGAGGGACAGAAGGGCTTATTGCTGGTCCTGTTTTGTTCTTACATAGCAGAATTTGCCATCCCTTTTATGGACTGATCTTGCTCCAAAAAAAAGCACAACAAGGTTCAGTTTAATCAGTTTTATAAGGAGACAAAGTGAGAAATGAAAAGTATTTTTTTTACAGAGAAAAAAAATTGTTTCAGGCCTTTTTGTTCCAGAATAAAGTCTGAGTTGGTACAGACAAATGCTGTCAAATTGCTGCATACTGTCAATAGAAACAGGGAAGGTCAGTCTTTTCTCTCTCAACTGTACCTAGTGAACACTGCTACACACAGGATAGAAATCATAGCTTAATATTCATAACAATGTGTTTGAAAAGTCAAAGAGGCCACTCACTTTGTGATCAGAACTATTGGACTGCAGAAAGAAAATCAGCACTGCCAGGTGCTGGAAATGAAACTGGCCTTTCAAAAGATTAAATTCTTAAATGTAAATGTGAGGGTATTGCAAGCAAAATGGATTTGATTTACTAACTTTTCTCCAAACTGCCAATTTCTTTCATTGCAGCACAGCTTTGAACCTTATGCCTCACGTTCCGCACAGTTACAATCCATAGACTCCACTCAAGCATATGAAGCTCAGCCATCTAGCAAATTTATATTTTTTTCCCATTCTGCCAGTGTTCTGACACAATGATAAACAGCCTCAGTTTTTAGTAAAGGTTGGAGAAAGCTCAGTCAATCTACCTTAATTGCATGAAGCAACTGAACCATGAAAACTGCAGCTACAGTGTACCTGGGCACACTGGCAATGACGAGGGAAGAGCAAGGTTCCAGTTTAACCGTTAAGGATCAGGGAACATTTGAGTTGCAAGAATTGGGAGCAAATATGTGTCAGGTTGAGAAGCAAATACAGAATATTCTCTTGGCTTTTTTCGTCACACTTGCTATTTCCAACAATCTGCTAGTCGAGACTATATATCCCTTCAGAGAAAGTGCAAATTTCAAGGGAGAGTGTAATTTTAATTTTGATGATGGTGTGAACAGAAAACCAGCCATGAGATAAGCTGTCTAATATTTCTTTGCATTAAAGGAATGAAAAGAAAAAAAAAGTATGAATTTTTGAAATGTGAAACCTGTCTGATATTTCTCATTTTACTTGAATGCCTTAAGGTAAAACTAAACATCTCATGTTTTTAGTGAGTTACTTATATTTTGATTAAAATCGTAACGTAACCATTGCCCAATATATCCAACAATCAACACTGTTAATTGTTAGAAATTTCTGCTTGTTTCTGCTCTTTTGTCTTTGTCCTCCTTCTCCAGGATATGCTGCAGTCATGCTTCATCCCCCTCACCTACTCTGAATTATCAAATTCCTACCCCAACCTTTCAGTACACCTCAACCTTCCTACTCCATGATCATGTTGAATGGCGAAACCAGCTTGATGTTTGAATGGTCTCCTCCTACTTCTATATTCTATGCTTTTCTATGTTTACTTGCTTGCTACTCTGTCACTGAACTGACTTCTTCTTGTATTATCCTACAGAAATATCTCTCTTGAAAACCATAGACAGGCTCTTTGAGGGAGTGATGCTACCTTGTTATCTATATCAACCCCCACTTGCTCCATTCTACTCTCTGGGCTTTCCTCTTATTAGGGGCTAATTTTGTCCATTTCCTGATCATGTAACACTCCCTCCTACTGGTGTGCTTTGGACTCTGCCAGTGGATCAGTCTTCATCACTCCACATTTCCTTCAAGAACATTCAATCACTTGTGAACAAGGGTCTTGCCACCCATGATGGGTATAGATAGGTTTAAAGATAGGTTCTTTTCCATAGGGTAGGGGATTTCAAGACTAGGATACATACTTTTAAGGTTGGAGGAGAGAGATTTTAAAAGGACACGAGGGGCAAATTGTTTACACCGAAGTGGTTTGCGTGTGGAATAGATTTCCTGAGGAAACGGTGAATGCGGGCACAGAGGGAGGAGTCCGAGACTGTTGACCTCTCCGCCTCCATCCTACTCCGACCTATCATCCTCACCTTTACCTCTTTCCACCTATCACATTTCCAACGCCCCTCCTCCCAGTCCCTCCTCCCTACCTTTTATCTTCTCCTGCTGAACACTCTCTGCTCATTCCTGAAGAAGGGCCTGTGCCCGAAACATCGAATCTCCTGTTCCCTGGATGCTGCCTGACCTGCTGTGCTGTTCCAGCAATAAAGTTTCAACTTTGATCTCCAGCATCTGCAGACCTCACTTTCTCCCCTCTGATGGTTTCTCCTTGTTCCACCTTCTTCAGCACAAATTCTGAAGCATTGTTTTCTACTGCCTCTTAAGTATGTTAGTATTTTGTTTTTAATTGGGGTATCATTACATTGTCCTTCCTTGGGCTCAAACTGGGAGATATTTCATCTTTGGCAATTGCCCTTCCTATCAGTGCTGTGGGCATAAGTACACCATATAGACTGAAGCAGCTCGAAAAAGTGCCTCACAACTACCTTTCCAGGGCACTTACAAATGGCAGTAAATGTTGAAGCAGCTAACAAACAACTACATCTCATGTTCTCATTTTAATCTATGAAGCTTTCATCTCACTTTGTCATGCTACTTGTTATAATTTCAGTCAGAGAGAAAGCCATCTTTGACCACATCCTTGTATTGCAGTCTACACATATCCCACCCTCCCTTTCCAGTCCTCCATCCTTCTCCACTTTTCCCAAGGAAAACTGTCTATCCTACATCATTTACACATTAATTTTCAATATCCCAGCGGTCTTACCTTTGGCCTTGCTTTTATCAAGACATTTCTGCAGCTGACTTCAGCTCATCTTCACATTTGGTAAGCTGATTTCCAGTGAAGCAATTACGGTCTTCCCTATTGCTTCTCCATTCCTTTCGCTGTAAATGGCACAAACTTGGAAGGGAAGGTGGATACGTTTATCATTTGCCTGATTTGGCCAGACAGCAGTGCTATTGGATCCTGCTCTTGTCAGCAAAAACTGCTCACTATTCGAGAATCATTCTGGAATGCAATGATAACTGCTTGCCTTATACTGTCTACTGTGAATCATTTCTTAAACCCCACTCCCTTGGTCCCTTTGCTACCACCACCAACAACTTCAAGGAGGCCACAACATTTCTTTCTCAGACTGAAGTCATTCAGTCACCTATTTCTGCAACTTTCCTCCCTTACTTTGCCACTGGAACCAAAGGACTTCTGAAGTTTCTCCTTGTCCCAGGCCTGATCCCATAAACGTCTCAATTTTTCCCCCGATTTCTCTCCATCTCTTTTCATCTCATCCATGAAATGTACCTGTTGCACCTTCAACCCTCTTCTCATTAAGCTGATGACTATCCAATTCCCTTTCCTGGTTTCAATGGTGCTGATAATGTTTACTGTTCTCTTCATCAATTCCTTTTTCCCCCTTTTTCTAACTCTGCCTTCAGAGTTATGGCAGATGCTGGACAAAGTCCTGTGTTCATGAGGACGAGGTGGTAATCCCATCTCAGTGACCATCAAGGTCATAGCCACCCTTCATTTTTCTCCTATCAGATTATTTCAGACAGCAAGTGAAAACCTTTGTGACATCACCCAGTCCTCTATCAAATGTGCATCTGGGATGCCATGGATGTCACTTTTTTTCCCCAGAGTGCAACTCTTCCTATCCTGCCCTCTTGACTGCAAGAGTCAATAGCTAGGGCTGTTGGAATTCTTCATTATCAATGGCTACTCCCAGATACAGGTTGCCAATGACTGCACCCACAATGCTTTGAAAACACCCTATCACAAACCAGCAACATTTGTGAGAAGGAACTAATTCACACTCTTAATCTTCAACTAATTTGTGACTATCAAAGCCACAGTCTGTGCCAGGTCTCCTGACACCTGCAATGGCTCATACGTTCTATAGCACTCATAAGTGCTTGCCTCACTGCAATACTTTTGGGCCATGCAGGGATGGCTGCTGGGAGCCAAGAGATATATCCTCAAAACCTGGCTCATAATACCCAAGAAGGATTCAAGGAAGCAAATAAGCCAATCACTTTTAACCAAGTTGGGCAAATTGTTGGAGGGAATCCTGAGGGACAGGATGTACATGTATTTGGAAAGGCATGGACTGATTCGGGATAGTCAACATGGCTTTGTGCGTGGGAAACTATGTCTCACAAACTTGATTGAGTTTTTTGAAGAATTAACAAAGAAGATTGATGAGGGTAGAGTAGTAGTTGTGATTTATATTGACAAGGTTCCCCATGGGAGACTGATTAGCAAGGTTAGATCTCATGGAATACAGGGAAAACTAGCCATTTGGATACAGAACTGGCTCAAAGGTAGAAGACCTTAGTTATTAGTTGAAGATTTAGGGTGGTGGTGGAGGGTTGATTTTCAGACTGGAGGCCTGTGACCAGTGGAGTACCACAAGGATCGGTGCTGGGTCCTCTACTTTTTGTTATTTACATAAATGATTTGGATGCGAGCATAAGAGGTACAGTTAGTAAGTTTTCAGATGACACCAAAATTGGAGGTGTAATGGACAGCGAAGAGG
>NC_057739.1:13008424-13023281 GCF_004010195.1 Chiloscyllium plagiosum | reverse complement strand
CCCCCATGTCGATGTCATTCTTCTCCATGCTGGACACATTCTCCTCCATGCTGGACACATTCCCCCCATGCTGGACACATTCTCCTTCGTGCTGGACACATTCTCCCCCATGCTGGGCACATTCTCCCCCCTGCTGGACACATTCTCCCCCCTGCTGGACACATTCTCCCCCGTGCTGGGCACATTCTCCCCCATGCTGGACACATTCTCCCCCATACTGGGCACATTCTCCTCCATGTTGGACACATTCTCCCCCGTGCTGAGCATATTCTCCTCTGCACTGAGCACATTCTGCATGATGCTGGGCATAGTCTCCCCCTGCACTGCACCCATTCTCACCCACGCAGGGCACATTCCCCCCCACACTGTGCACATTCTCTCCCATGCCGGTCACATTCTCTCCCCGAGCTGGGCTCGATCACTATCCTGCGCTGTGCTTATTCTCTCCTGCACTGGGCACATTCTCCCCCGTCTTGGGCTCAATTGCTCCCCTGCGCTGAGCACATTCTCCCGTACACTGGCCTCAATCTCTCCCCTGCGCTGTGCTTATTCTCCCCTGCACCGGGCACATTCTCCAATATACTGGCCTCAATCTCTCCCCTGCACTGGGCTTGATTGCTCCCCAGAGCTCTCCTCTGTGCTGCTGTCTCATTCCATACCGGCGCGCCAACTTCCTTGACACCAACCACTCCGGACTGCGACGATGCCATCATGCCACTGACCACTGGAGTTCCAAGTGGCTCACCAGCCATTTTGTTACCAAGTGCCAAACTTCCACTCTGGGCCAGCCCGTCCACTGCTACTCTCCAGACCCTGATACTGTTGCTTCCACAACCAAGCTCTCTCCAGAAGTTAAAAATAAAACTTAAAATAAGAGAAAAAAACTAAAAAGAAAAGAAAGAAAATCAGACAGATTGGACATGCCCTGGGTCGCCACCATTTTAGAAAAGTACATGATTCAGAATAGGATGTTTGTTTCGCTGTTGGGGAACAAAGTTAGTTCAGAAAATTACTGAAACATAATAAATGATGAAGAGACCTTGTGTTGAAATTAAAATCTAATTAACAGAGAGAAAATGGAAGCAAAATAAAATCATAAGTATATGTTTTATTCTGAGTGATATTGTAAACGAAATCAGAAATACACAAAATTTTATTTTAAAATCTCTTGATGACAGACATTTATATCTAAACAATCTAAATAATTGGAGAAAATGAGTCTATTCGACATCATATGGATATGCTAGTGCAGTCCACCCTCAGAACTGTATTCAGGTGACAGCCTTCATTCAGCATTCAAAGCTCTGAAATGGAACTAGTGCAGTCACTGATCTGCGACAGGTACTGTGGGCTGAATCTAGTTATGCTTTGGTTAAGTTTCAATGTTGTCAGGTTTCACAGAGGAATTTTCTCTGTAAAGCTCACAGTGAGATTTCTCACCACAGAGTCGCCGACATATCTCATTAACTACCTCCTCCATTGGTGTGGTGAGAGTCTCATCCGATACCCGCCCAATTCTCTGACCAGCTGTGACTAAAGGCTTGAATAGGCCACCATCCCCACTGCTAATGTCTTCTTTAAAGGGTCATTGTGCATCCAGACAGGCTCTGTCAGTCCAGAGTGGCCCTGGACGTGGTAGAGTAGGGGAAATTGGAACCTTGCTTTCCAGTCAGGGCTCTGGACTCCTGATGGATTGGGTGATGCAGAGAAAAGTCAACATCATCCCCCAGGACTGTCAAGGAAGATCATGACATCAGACCCTGCCAGTCTGATCAGACTGCCATCCAGGTCAATGCAGTATCAGCTCTCTGAAGGAATGTTCAGGCAGTGTAGAAAAAAGCTCAATGATCTTCTCCATCTGCTAAAATAAGAGAGCCTCATCTTCCCTCTGCTGCCTCATATTCACTCTATCTTTGCTACTCCACCCATGACACACGAAGGCTCATGCTTCACCAATGTTACTATGACATGTAGTAACTTCCCTCACTCCCATTACCCTGAAAGACCCAACAACAAAACCTCTGTCGCCTAATCACTCACTTACTCAGGATACCTTTTCCTAACCCACACCAGTACCAGCAGCTTTGTCACTTATATGTCACTCAATTCCTCCTTTATTCTCATTCCAGGAGAAAATGACAAAGTTTAGGGCAGACAAAACAAAGCCAGGGATTGGCTGTACTGTAATCAGCTCCTCACCCCATAACAAGGAGACAGAGTAGACTGTGACTCCCTGACGTGGCAGACTGACCATGTCTAAGCTGCTCAGCTGGTCTTGAAGGTGTCACTTGACTGACTGAGGTGTGGCTCCCGACTGCAGGGTCTCTCTCTTTATGTGACTGAAAACTGCTGACAACCATGACAAGCTTTTTGGCTTTGTGTCGATGTTAAATCCAACTCTTTGATAGATAAGGAGGGGAATAGTCCTCAGGTGAAAGTATTAATTTGGGGGAAGGCTCCCTAACATAATATTAAGCAGAAACTGGAGAATTTAGACTTGCGGCAGCTATTTGAGGGTAAATTCACATCTGGCATCTTTTAAAGGCCAGTTAGTTAGAATTCAAGACCAGCATATACATGTGAAAATGAAGCATAAGGACAGCTAGATTTGGGAACCTTGGATGACAAGAAAAATTGAGAGTTTAATCAACAAGAAAAAGGAGGCATACATGAGGTTTAAGAAACTGAAGACAGGTAGAGCCCTCAAAGAATGTAAGAATAGCAGAATAAAATGCAAACAAGGTATTAGGAGGGTTAAAAGGGGCCATGAAATGTCTTTGGCAAACTGGATTAAGAAAAATCCCAAGATGTTTTACGCATATATAAGGAACAAGAGGATAGCTAGGGAAAAGGTAGGTCCACTCAAGAGCAAAGGAGACAATTTACGTCTGGAGGCAGAGGAAGTGGTGAAGTCCTTAACAAATACTTTATATTAATATTCACAAAGGAAAAGGAGATATTGGATGGTGAGTCTCTGATATTCTGGGACATGACAATATAAAAAAGGAGGAGGTGTCAGGTGTTTTAAAAAGCAATAAGATAGAAAAGTCCCCAGCACCTGAAGGGACCTATCCCAGGATGCTAAGGGAGGCAGGTGAGGCCTGAAATTGCTGAGGTCTTATACAAAATCTTTGTGTCCTGAGCTCTGCACATTCTTACGAATGTGCACAGATGGAGAGTATTTTATGAATCACAATTAGGTACAGACCACAAACTGACTCAACTATCATTTACACATTTTACATGACATGTATTAGTCTGAGGCTGATAACGCTTACAGACCTACAGCTCAAGCTCACTCAGTAACCACCAGAGAGTGACAATATATTAAATATGTTTTCACTACATATCCCTCCTTTACTATTACATAGTTAGAGCATGCAATTTGCATCACTTTCCCATGCAATTCTTGATGCAGGCAAAAATATTTTTGCTATCCTTTGAGATTTATTGCTGAATAAGTTCAAAGTTTAATTTCTACTCAGTATAGTATGTAGAAATATTGAGGGATGAATAAACATCAAGTCGCATTTTTAATTTCTTCTTGCTGTTCCAAATCTTCAAGACCTGGTAGGAATAATTTGTAAAATCCCTGTGCAGTTTAAAATAAATGCTCTGCTCATTAGTGTAGCTTCTTGAAATGGTGTCAGTTAACTTTGGATCTTCTGAAGGCATTTGCAATGGCTATAAGAGAAACAAAAAGAATTTTAAAAGGGAAATAAAAGAAATCCAATGAAAATAAGCAGATGCTGTCAAGACAAATATTAACACTGAGGAGAAAACACGTTCCATTTGGAAAGCATAAATGAATAGCAAGGATGAACTTACCCATTACACTTGCATCATAGTTAGTGCTTCGAGATGACACTGCCATTTCCCTAGCAACACTCTACCCAAACCCTAGGGCCTACACTCCCAAAAACCCTGACAATTCTCTTAGGAGAGGAGCAAAACCAGTAGAAATACCTGGATCCATAATGGAAACAAAATACCAGGGGAAATTCCTGTGACTGAAACTAGACCTCAAAGCTATACAGGACCAGGCAAGAAATCTTGTGATGGAGTTTCTACACAATAATCTTAAAATAGATTTCAAGTTCTCAATTCTTCCTGCTTATAGGACATTTCTTTAAAAGAAAATAGACTTCTATATAATAACTTGCATCAGAATTTAATTCGAATTCCACTCATTAATACATGAATTCAAGTCATATTTAATATGCCTGAGCTTGAGTTTCAGGGTTCAGTGATGAAACTCAGAACAGTGGTATGTAGACTAATGCACATTCTGAAGTGTCCAGCAAGATCAAAAATTCCAAAAAGCATTCTCCCACAGGATAGTGAACAATGCTGAAGAAGGTTGGTGGCTTGGCCATGCTAACTTGCCATAGTCTGTCCAGGGATGTGCAGGCTAGGAGAGTTAACAAGGGAAATGCAGGGTTACAGAAATAGAGTGTGTGTGTGTGCTGTGTGTGTTGGGATTAGATGGGACGTGGAGGGGAGGGGTAGTTGCTCTTCAGACTGTCATTGTGGACTTGATGGGCCAAAAGCCCTGTTTCCACACTGTTGGGATTTTATGATTCTATGACGAAAGTTATAAGTTAGATTTTATATTCAATTATTCCCGTGGGAGGGGGTTGTTGTTGGTAATGGGTTTCAAGTGCTTTCTTCTACAAAGTACTTGAATCAAGTTTAAGAAAGGCACTTAAAAGGCAAAAAAAACTGAAGGTTGTTGAGAAAGGGGATTGTGAGCCATAATGAAATTCAAAGTTTGTGAAAAGATTTGTAGCTCGGGTGCTCGTTGTTGTGGTTCTGTTTGCCGAGCTGGGAATTTGTGTTGCAGACATTTTGTCCCCTGTCTAGGTGACATCCTCAGTGCTTGGAAGTTTCCTGTGAAGCGCTTCTGTGATCTTTCCTTCGGCATTTGTAGTGGTTTGAATCTGCCGCTTCTGGTTGTCAGTTCCAGCTGTCCACTGCAGTGGTCGGTATATTGGGTCCAGGTCAATGTGCTTATTGATTGAATCTGTGGATGAGTGCCATGCCTCTAGGAATTCCCTGGCTGTTCTCTGTTTGGCTTGTCCTATAATAGTAGTGATGTCCCAGTCGAATTCATGTTGCTTGTCATCTGCGTGTGCGGCTATTAAGGATAGCTGGTCATGTCATTTCGTGGCGAGTTGGTGTTCATGGATGCGGATCGTTAGCTGTCTTCCTGTTTGTCCTATGTAGTGTTTTGTGCAGTCCTTGCATGGGACTTTCTACACTACATTGGTTTTGTACAATGTAGTGTACAAAATCCCATGCAAGGACTGCACAAAACACTACATAGGACAAACAGGAAGACAGCTAACGATCCGCATCCATGAATACCAACTAGCCACGAAACGACATGACCAGCTATCCTTAGTAACCGCACACGCAGATGACAAGCAACATGAATTCGACTGGGACAACACTACTATTATAGGACAAGCCAAACAGAGAACAGCCAGGGAACTCCGAGAGGCATGGCACTCATCCACAGATTCAATCAATAAGCACATTGACCTGGACCCAATATACTGACCACTGCAGCGGACAACTGGAACTGATAACCGGAAGCGGCAGATTCAAACCACTACAAATGCCGAAGGAAAGATCACAGAAGCGCTTCACAGGAGGCTCCCAAGCACTGAGGATGTCACCGAGACAGGGGATGAAACGTCTGCAACACAGATTCCCAGCTCGGCGAACAGAACCACAACCATAATGAAATTAATAATTCCACTTGATAATATTTTCATTAGAAGGAATGCAGGAGGTTATTGTCCCTTAAAATATAGTTTCAGCAAGAAGTGAGGGGCAAGGCAAGTCTGTGTGGATAACAATCATAGAAGAGCATTCGTATAAGTTGTGGTTGCACCTGCCAGTACTGTCTGAGATGGCTTGGATAGTTTCATTGCCAATAATCCTTCTTGTGGATGTTTGTCTAAGTTAGCCGACACTAAGTGGGGAAGGATACCCACATGAAGTCTTCAGCAGTAGTGAAGCTCAGGTTTGTTGAATAGAGCAGGTTTAATACATAGTCCTTCATGGCTAGTTATATTCATCGAAGCTAACCTCTGACTAGACTCAAGAGTGAGTTAACATTCTTCCATAGATCTTAGCCCTTAGAAACATGGTCGAGAAAAATCCCTGTTAGTGCCTCCCAGGAACAGTCCTTTACAAACTGATTGACTATGTTGCCACTAAGTTTTCCTGCTGTTATTTGGATCTCTGAGTTTAAGCCTAATCTTATCGGGGCATTTGGAACTGGAAATCAATGTGTTTGCATGCCAATTTGAATGTGCCACTTGCGTTGACCCTCTGAGGGGCTGAGCCCACTGGAGTTGCCACGGGAAGAATGATAGCAGGATTAGTTTAGTGGGTCGCTAATTCTGTCCTTAAAGTCCTCATTAATGGTGCTTCCCAAATTTGACAATGTACTGGAAGCCTGTTGAGACAGGAAGCTCATCGGTGAGATGCTGGCCAACTCCTAACGGCAAGCTGGTAGCCATCGCAATCAGAGGCTCCATTCGGTGGGAAAGATTTGGTGCAAACAGAAGAATGGCTGCAACTGTGGCAGTGCCCATTGCATTGGAGTCTTTTCCCCTTTGGGTTGGCACAGTGGCTCAGTGGTTCATACTGCTGCCCCAGAGCACCAGGGGCAAGGGTTTGATTCCAGCCTTGGGCAGTTGTGTGGAGTTGGCACATTGCCCCATGTCCGCGTGGATTTCCTCCAGGTGATCTGGATTCCTCCCATGGTCCAAAGGGGTGCAGGTTAGGTGGATTAGCCATGGAGAAAGCAAGGTTACAGGCATAGGGTGGGGAGGCACAGGATGCTCTTTGAAGGGTCAGTGAGGACTTGTTGGGTTGATCAGACTGCCTCCATACTATAGGGATTGTATGATTATGTGCACTAACTCTTTCTTATCCTTCTTCTATCCCACATTTGTGGCTGCCAATGTCCTCAGGCATTCCTAGATACAATCCACAATGCTCACTTCTGGCAATCCATCAGCATTCAGTTGCCTCTAAATGATATTCCAAACTCAGGATCCCAACTGTCATTCGTAGTGGGACACGGCTCCTGGACTTGCCACTTGGTTTCTACCTGACCTTTTTAGATTACATTTCCTACAGTGCAGAAACAGACCACTTGGCCCAACAAGTCCACACCGACCTTCGGAGAGTAACTCACCCAGACCCATTCCCCTCTGAATGGTGCACCTAACACTATGGGCAATTTAACATGGCCAACTCACCCTAATGTGCATATCTCTGGAATGTTGGAGGAAACCGGCACTCCCGGAGGAAACCCACACAGACATGGGGAGAATATGCAAACTCCACACAGATGGTTGCCCAAAGCTGGAATCGAACCTGGGTCCCTAGCACAGTGAGGTAACAGTGCTAATCACTGAGCCACTGTGCCATCGTCCTGCTCCTTCTCATTGAGATTGACTCCCTCCTGAGACAGCTCATCCCTCTTAATATTGCTCCCAAACCTCCAACTCTGCTCACTCCCTGAAGTTTCTCATCCCCATCCCAGCATTAATCACCTTGTCTGTCAACCCAGCTCCTGACACATTCCCTTGCCATCACTGCTCAGCAATCCAACTCCCACCTCCCAGCATACTCCCTTCATCCTTCTGATCCATCATTCAATAAGATCCCAGCTACTCTGATTGTGATCTCAAGTCTACATTCCATCTACTTTTTTTTTAATGTGGAGACCAGAACTGTACATGAATCAAGGAATGGCCTGAAAAATGCCCTACATTAATGTAGCAAAACATTCCTGCTTATATATTCTTGCAATATGCAATAGCCTACCTAATCACTTGCTGTACCTACCTATTAATCTTTGAGATTCATGCACTTTTATACTCAGATGCGTCTGTCCCAAATAAGATTACCCCAATGATGGGGATCGCGATGAGAAATGTCACATTATCATTGTCCTTTTCATTATTTAATCGCTACTCCTCTCTATCCCAACACAAATCTTTCCTTTCCTGTTTCTTCTTGGGCCCTGTAGTGGAGGAAATAACATTGACCTCATTTGTCATATGGTTAACAAGGAGAAACACGCTTTTATTTTTGCTATTTTCCATCTTTCAGGCACATGTTGGACGTTAACTAAGGACAGAATCCACCCATAATAGTCAATGAGGTCAAATACCTTTTTAAAGTTAATATATTGGAAGCAGTTCAGAGAAGATTCATTAGGTTAATCCCAAGTATGGAAGGCTTTTTCTATGAGAAATTGAATCGGTTGAACTTGCATTCATTGGAGTTTAGGAAAATGAAAGGAAACCTTATTGAAACACATAAGATACTTTGGAATTTTGACAAGGGAGATGCTGAAATGTGTCAAGATTAGAGTGGTGCTGGAAAAGCACAGCAGGTCAGGCAGCATCCTGGAGGAGTAAAATCAAAGTTTAGGGCAAAAGCCCTTCATTCCTGAAGAAGGGTTTCTACCTGAAACGTCGATTTTCCTGCTCCTTGGATGCTGCCTGACCTGCTGTGCTTTTCCAGCACCAACCTGCTGTGCTTTTCCAGCACCACTCTAATCTTGACTCTAATCTCCAGCATCTGTCGTACCCACCTCCGCACTGATGCTGAAAAGTGTTCCCCCTTTTGGGACAGTCTCAGACCAGGGCCATAATCTCAGCGTAAGGAATCACAGATTTAAATCATAGGTGAGGAAATACCTTTTCTCTGAAAGAGTGGTGAATCTGAAGACTTTTTAAGAGGCTGGGTTATCAGGCATGACCAAAGCTGAGAGAAACAGATTTCTAATCAAGGAAGAAATCAAAAGTTATGTGTCTAAGGCAGGAAAGTGGAATTGAGGATTATCAAATTGGCAAAGATCTCATTGAATGGTGGAATGGACACAGTGGGCCAAATTACCTAATTTTCCCCTCATGCCTTATGGTCAGATAATGATAGAAAAGTTACTTAACTGAGGTTCAAGAAGACACACAACAGCATGGAGTTAATACCTTCATGACAAGAAGGAGGCAGGCATTCTGAAAAAGGAAAAGTAGCAACTTGCGATAAGAAACAGAAAAGAAATAACTTTTACTTCGGCATTACCTTTCACAACCTCAGAATGTCCCAAAAGGGCATTTGCAAGTTTAGTTGCTGTCAGTATGCAGAAAATGTGGCAACTGATTTAAATGCAGTAAGATCCCACAATCGGCAAGGGAAGGTATTATCACGTCACCTGATTTACATGTTCATTCAAGGATAGACGGAGGACACTAGAGAGAAAGACTTTGCTCTTCATTAAATTGTGCCTTGGGATTTTTTTTTTACATCTGCCTGAGAGGGCAGATTGGGCTTTGATTTAATGTCTGATCCGAAAGAGAGAGTGAATATGTGAGGGGTATAAAGAATTCAATTTACAGATACATGAATGCTTCATGTTATAATTTCAGATTTTGCATTCCAGATAATCTAATACTATCGGTTAACTGGTCTATAACGTAAAAGTCCCTCAGCATCTGTGTGTCAGTTCACATTGTGGATGAGCAAGGGATTGAAGATGATATTTGCCTGGGAACTCTAAATTCATCGCCGTAGCAAAATACTGAAACGGCGAGGTGCCATTTATTTTGATTAACAATATTCACAAACTAAATTAATCTAATATATCTTCACATTTCATCAAGTACCTTCATCACAAATAATAAAAGTAATAATTTTGAACAAGCAGGTGCTGACATTGGTTACAGTCTATTAGAAACATTAAAATTGAGCCCATGTGGCTGACAAATTCAATTACTCGGTATTGTAAAACCAGTTTTCACTAGTTCCTTGCTTCGTCCATCAGGTGAGACTTTCCATGTCCCTGACAGAATGGGATTCCATCAAACGTGGCATATTTGTACATCAACAGCTCTCAAAAAGGTAATTACACAAAAATTCTTGAAAATAGGATTCCTGTCAGTCACTGCCATCAACAGGCATTACAAGTCATTTGCTCTAAATATTTTCTATTGCCCAGACATTTACTTTCATTCTAGACTGTGCAGGCTGTCAATCACACAAGGAGCGTATACAATTTCTATTTCAGCTCAACATACATGATTCCTGCAGATTAGGAGCTGAGCAAAACATTTCTGGTTGGTGCAGGATAGAAGAGTCATGATTCTGCCAGGAAGCTAGGCACAGACTTGTCTGATACACTGCCTGAGGTTTTAAACCAGCTAAACATTGACGCAATGGATTTTTATCCTGGATTTTACACATGTTTGCTCAGAGCTATTCCTATCAGGTGTAAATTCTGCTCAGGAGCACCAGTTGAAGTAAACCAGGTGAAGTGGCAGAACAGCAATCCTGACTCAGGACCTTCCCCTGCCTCTCCTAATGCTGCTCACAACATCCCACTGTCCCAAACTCTCAGATTATCCCCATCTCAATACTGCTCTCCCTCTCTCGATGCTGCCCGACTCCCTCCTGAGACAGTTCACCCCTCTTAATACTGCTCCCACTCTCCAACTCTGCTGGCTCCCTGATGTTTCTGAACCCGCTCTAGCATTAATCACGTCCTCTTCTAACACAGCTCATGGTCCTTCCTGACACATTCCCTTCAAAACACTGCTCAGCTAGCCAATCCTCACCCCGCCAAAATACTCCCCCCACAGTCTCCAAAATCAACTCACTCCCTCAAAACAGATCACTCACCTCTCATTACCGCTGACCTACCTCTCAACACGTTTTGACCTCCCCCTCCTGAAAAAGATTACCCTCCTCTCCTGACCACTCCTGCTGAAGCACATCAATTCCTCCTGTTATTACTCATCAGCCCTTAACCACCCGCTTATCAGCTCCATTTTCAGAATCCCTTGCCCCTGTCTGGCCACTGTAACAGCATACATACATACATACATACGCACATACATACATACATAGAGACGGACTTATTTGTCTGTATATGATCAAGAAATCCCACTAAATCATTCTACCTAACAAGCCTGATCCACTGTTCCATAAGATCATAGTTGCTTTGGTGATAGCCTCAACATTCCATTTACATTTTATTTTAAATAAGGAGACTAGAACTGTGTGTATTCATCTAGGTGTGGCCTCACTATATAACTGTAGCTAAACTTTCATACTTTTATATTCCATTGCCCCAAACAACATCATCCCATTTGCCTTCCTGATCACTTGCTGTACCTGCATATTAATCTTTTGAGATTCATTTACCAGTACACCCAGCTATCACTCTCCATTTATATAATATGCTATATTATCTCTTATACTATCTATAAGAACTTATACTCCACAACCACCTGATGAAGGAGCAGCACTCCGAAAGCTAGTGCTTCCAAATAAACCTGTTGGATTATAACCTGGTGTTGCGTGATTTTTAACTTTAAAAATTAAAGCAATGCCAAATTGAAGACCTGTTTTTTTGTCAAGCTCATTAAAATTTCCCACTGATAATTTCTGACACATTATTATTCAGTTCCTTAATCATGGAAATTGAATTGATCAACTTGTTGGTGCAATAATCGCCAAGTCCTTGAAAGTTTCTGAATGCAGAGGCAGCACAATATGATAGCAAAAGGATTTGCCCCCATGTACAAGGTTAACTAAAATCAGAAGTAGAAGCAGGCAGTTTAAGAAAAATGACAACAGTCATGAATGATGAATCATCACAGCTGACTCCAGAAATGAATCTTGAATATTCCAGAAGGAGGAATTACTCAATGCCACACATGTCTTATATACATGTCAGAAAAAAAAACACAGTTTCAACATGCAGAAATTTGGCAGGGGCTTTGAATGCAAGACTGTGACCTTAACCTTGGTAAATTATACTGTGCTGTTGAACATAAAAGTAACTTTGTTCTGTTGCTGCTAAGCAAAAACTAGCAGATGGTAGAATATTGTGATACATTTAAGTTATCAAAATGATATAATTTTTTTGATGTGAAATATCTGTTTACTCCCAGCAGTTGCTAAAATCAAATTTTGTTTAGTGTTAGCAGTGTTATCGTTGTTGCTAAATAAATAGCATTTTACCTCTTAATTTGATTTTCTCTCTAGATTCTTACATGCAGAAAGTAAGTTGCACTAATCCTTTTATGTGATATTTAGTGTTCAGCTGTTATACAAATACATTATATTCTGGATTTTCTACTCGAGGAACAGTCAATACCAAATCCAGGAGCTGACAATGAACCTGTGCAGTATGTCGGTTAAACTAATGGTTGAAATATTGGCTACAGGTTGAGACATCTCTTTTTCAGAAAAAATATTAGTGCCTTGGGAAAACTACAGTAAGATCCACAATTATGATAGTGTCTGAATCATTAATTTGTCTCTCCAATCTAAGCAGCCATTAAATTAAGAATGATTAATTGAAAAATATTTTAATTATAATGCCCAAAATTAACAAAACAATGTTAAAACTCACTTTTGTATGTCTACAGTTTAATGTCTGTGCTGAACTTTGTTCATTTGTGCCACTGAATTTTTAGTATCTTCCTTGTATTTTCGTTTTAAATCTGTGGATAATTTAAGATAAGTGTGCCAATCATTGAAAATAATTTAAATCTTAACTAATCAGAGATGAAGTATTAAATGGGATTAGGATTAAACGTTACTCTATTTTCCTAAATCTATGGTTGAACTGATTACATTGGTATCAAAAGTCTTTGGACAATGACAAACATTTGAATTTAGAGATAAATCAATTGTTTTGAGGCTCATGTCAGTCTCACACCTGAAAATTCAGCCTGCATTTTCAATGCTATGATAACATCTTCTCCACATGGTACACATCCACTGTGAGCTTCATTAAAGCCATCACAGCTAGTGATTTAACTGCAAGGAGGCAGATATCCTGTAACCAAGTCAGCTTTTATTAACATGTGCACAGTACATGAACTCTGACTAGCTCGTTCAGAGCCACCCCCTGGAATGAGGAGACTCTCTAAGATTCCTGTTTATATCTACCAGCCAGGGCTCCCTGATTGGCCTGAGTTATCAGTGATCTCATAGTCAATGAGATCCACCTGGCCCGTGTCCCAGAGTTAGGCTGCTTATTGCAGTTTGCATCAATTTGCAATTGAACAAGCATTTTTGCTTCAAACTTATAGGTGTTAATAAAATGATTTAGAATGGTTCAAGCTACAGGATGACATCAAGTAAAGCTCTGATCTTTGTGATTCTGAGTCCCTATTTAATATAAAGGACATTTGCTTTTAGTGCATCCTCACTTGGACTATGCGTGACATATAGCCTCACAACTCTCACCCACAGCCATTTAAAGAAAAACGAATTTGCATTTTCTATAGTGCTGCTCATTGCTAAAGCATTTTTCCACGCTTCGTTTCCAGTAAAGACATTTTGTAGCCTGGTCTTTGTTGTAAAATAATGAAAAATATGACATTATCTTTTGCATGCTCCCTGTCACTTTAAATTTCTGATACTGTGAGAACCTATGGATTAGCAGGGCAAATCCAGGTTCACAGAAAAAGCTTTGATCTGAATTTTTTAAAAATGTATTCATTTTGTGGGATGTGGGTATAACTGCCTGGGCCAGTAGTTATTGCCCGTCCCTAGTTGCCCCTTGAGAAGGTGGTAGTGAGCTGTCTTCTTGAACAGCTACAGTCCACCTGCTGTGGGTTGACCTACAATGCCATTAGGGATGGAATTCCAAGATTTTGACACAACAACAGTGAAGGAACAGCAATATAATTCCTAGTCAGAATGGTGAGTGGCTTGGAGGGAAATTGAAGGTAGTGGTGTCCCCATGTATGTACTGCCCTTGTCTTTCTGGATGGAATTGGTTGTGGGTTTGGAAGGTGTTGTCTGAGGATCTTTGGTGAATTTCTGCAGTGTATCTTGTAAATAGTACACACTGTTGCTGAGTGTTGGTGGTGGAGGGAGTGGATACTTATGGATGCAGTGCCAATCAAGTGGGCTGCTTTGTTCATTCCTAGAATTCATATAATGTCTTCAGTGTGGAAACAGGCCCTTCTGCCCAACAGGCCCACACCGACCCTCTGAAGAGTAACCCACCCAGACACATTGCCCCTACCCTATAATTACTCCTGATTACTACAGCTAACTTACGCATCCCTGAACACTGGACCGTTTAGCATGGCCAATTCACCTAATCTGCACATCTTTGGATTGTGGCAGAAAGCCGGAGCACCCGAAGGAAATCCACGCAGACATGGGGAGAATGTGCAAACTCCACATAGACACCAGAGGCTGGAATCGAACCTGGGTCCCTGGTGCTGTGAGGCAGCAGTGCTAACCACTGTCTTGGATGCTGTCAAGCTTCTTGAGTGTTGTTGGGGCTGCACCCATCCAGGCAAGTGAGGAGTATTCGTCACACTCTGGACTTGTGCCCTGTTTCGGTCCTACATCTACATCCCCTCTGCAACAATAATTCTCTTCTTACCTTTATTTAAAATTAGAATTAGATTTTATTGTCTTGTGTACTCAAGTGCAGTGAAAAGTGTACAATTTTGCCAGTCCTGGCACCATCTTAGGTACAAAGGTACCGAGATACAAAATTAAAATAATAAGTTATAAGTTAAATATTACAGTTCTTCTTAACAGGGCACCCACTTAGTAGGTGGGTTCCGCTGAAGCCACAGCTAAATACTAAGAGACTGGATGGTTAATAAAGGGAACTGTAAATAGGATAACTGTAAATTCGATTAATTCAATCTGTTCTTTGTAATGTTAAGACATGCAATGTATATATCTATGAACAACATGACAAATTGTACAAGTACAAAAGATCTATTTCTATGAATAAAGTATATTTTGAAATAAAAAATATTACAGCTCTTCTTAGTATAAA
>NC_057739.1:12988720-13005386 GCF_004010195.1 Chiloscyllium plagiosum | reverse complement strand
GATAATTCTGGATTTAATGCTCGGAATTTTAAGTTATAGAAGTCAGCACAAGGGACAATCTAAATAGTAGAGGTAAAGAATTCCAATGTTTGAGCTGCAACTATATTAGGTCGGAACTTGCTGTAGTTACATAAGAAGATGGTCATGTTGTTAGAGATCAGTCATCTCAGCTCCAGGGCATGTCTGCCAGAGTTCCTCAGGGTAGTGACCTAGATCGAACCATCTTCAAGTGCTTCACCATTGACCTTCCCTCCATCATCAGGTCAAAAGTGGAGACGATTGAACGATGCTCAGCACCTTTCATGACTAGTCAGACATTGAAGCTGTCCATGTTCAAATGTAACGAGATCTGCACATTATCCAAGCTTGGCTGACAAATAGCAAGTAATATCAGCACCACACAAATGTCAGACAATAACCATCTCCAATAAGAGACCATCTAACCACTGCCGCTTGATATTTAATGGTATTACCATCACCGAATCCCACACTATCAACATCTTTGGCATTACCATTGACCAGAAACTTAGCTGGACTCACCACATAAACACAGTGACTACATTAGCAGGTCAGAAGTGAGGAATACTGCAGCAAATAACTCAGCTCCTGTTCACCAAGCATGTTCACCACGAACAAGGTACAAGTCCAGAATGTGATGGAATACTCCTCACTTGCCTGGATGGGTTCAGCTTCAATCACACTCAAGAATCTTGACACTAACCAGGACAAAGCAACCTGCTTGATTGACACCACACCGACAAACATCCACTCCCTCCACCACCAACGTGTGTATTATCCATAAGATGCACTGCAGAAATTTATTAAACATCCTTAGACAGTATCTTGCAAACCCACCACCACTTCTGTCTAGAAGGACAATGGCAGCAGATCCATGGGAACACCACCATCTGCAAATTCCCCTCCAATTCACTCACCATCCTGACTTGGAAATTTCTCATTGTTTCCATAGTTTCTCTGGATCAAGATCCTGCAATTCCCTCCATAATGGCATTGTGGGTCAACCCATAGCATATGGACTGCAGCGGTTCAAGAAAGCAGCTCACCATCACCTTTGTCAAGGGCTACTAGGGGATGGGCAATAAAAACATACTGGTTAGCCAGCAACACCCACATCCCACAAATGAATATTTTTTAAAATGAGCCTTGGAAACATGGCTGTGAGCAACTACTTTCTGTTAGTCAGTATAAGTGGTCACCATCTTCAAATCACAGCCTGTAGTGGAGATGTGGCTACTCAGGAAGTCATGAACCAGTGCCCAATTCACCATTTCTCAGGTACGTCTAACTGTTATTTATCCAACATACATTACTGGGTCAGCACATAGTAATGAGTATTGATGGAATTTGGACAGTCTATGGCCTTGGAGTTGGTGACCTTCTCATGGAAAGAGATACAAAGGATATGACCACAAGGGCAGCAATGGTAGCAAATTGTTAGGTCTTTTTTCTGCCTCGTCTATGTTTTCTGGGCGATACCACTGTAAGGGAATGTCCTTAGGGCACAGACTTGGTAGATTCCGACAGAGCTCTCAGTCAGCTTTTTGCTGCATACCCTCTTAT
This sequence comes from Chiloscyllium plagiosum, assembly GCF_004010195.1. Taxonomy (NCBI): domain Eukaryota; kingdom Metazoa; phylum Chordata; class Chondrichthyes; order Orectolobiformes; family Hemiscylliidae; genus Chiloscyllium; species Chiloscyllium plagiosum. Next base: position 13,003,805 of record NC_057739.1, on the reverse strand, counting down.
TCGGCTTGGGTATGATAACTACAGCTTTTGCAAGGTGCATACTGTTTCAGCATTGTGGCATTTTTTCTGCAGACTCCATGTACTGCAGCAGCAGTCAGTGTTCCCATTGTGCATAAATGATGGTTATGTGTACCTCTCCATGCTGTGCAGCATGAAAGGAGGGGTATAGAATGCCTCAACATGGAACATTGAAATTGTATCTTATTTCAATGAAAGCACCACCTGTCATATTGCATGGAGACAGCAAAGGCTGTATAACAACTGAGACATTGTCTTGCCAGCCCCCACATCAACCAAGAAAAGCATTGTTGCATATAAGAGCCTGTTACATTTTTACAGTTTAAGGTGGCGAGAATCAGTTCTGTGTCCCTTTGCATCCTATGTTACCTTACGTTAGTTTTGGGCTTTGTGGATGTCACTTTTAAAGTTGCCTGTAATTAGTTGCACTTCGCAGAGATACCTATCTTCAATCTGCAATAACTAATGACATGGTCAAGAAGGCTTGTGACCAGTATTTGCACTCCACCCAGTTGTAAATTGTGTACATTTCACATGGATGATGATATGATTGGAAATGACTAAAATCTGTACTCTGTGAATTCATGTTTGATCCTTTTGCCCCATCAATGGGTCTGCTGTCCCTCAAAAGTGAAGCGCCTGAATTGGGACAGAAAACATACATTGATACCACTCATTCCAGGTGTGGTCACAGTCATTTTCCATTTATAGATCCCTTTTTGGAGATTATGTGAGGCAACACAGATTGAGCTTGGAATTATGAATCCCAGGATCAGACTAGGCATCAAGGAGTCACCCCCGAATATCCATGTCCCTTCCTACTGGGTAGTCCCTGGTCAGCCAATTGCTACTGATCCCAGTCACGATGGTATTACGACTTCAACACTCATCTTTACCCTTAAGGCCAGTTTAGCTCCACCTGCCATTGTGATGCTCACTCCTCTGGTACACTTTCCCTCTCCCCACACAATATCAGATTGCTACTTCCAATCCTATGTATTGACCTCCCTAAATTCCATACCATAGAACTACACCTGGTAATCTATTTTACTTCCATTCTGCTGATCTCCAAGACAATGACCTGCCCCACTGACTCACTTGGATGGACAGTCCAAACTGATACCTGACCAGACCCTTAACTGATCTCCATGCAGATCCCCAATGGATGAACCACAAAACTCCTGACTGCTTGCACTGGACCTTCAAGATTTACTGTGGCATTTTCCTTGGACCTGCTTAACCTGACCGCCTCAAGTAGATGATTGAATACAATCAAACCCATACACTGATCACTGCTCTTGATTGGCTGTCCTGAGACTCCTCACCGATAGCAGTTCTCCTTGATGGTTCCCGACAGACTATGGGATATGGCTATTGGTTGAGGCGCACAGAGTGCGTTTGCAGTGTAATCTGCTGGATGATGTTATATGTATGAGACTAATATTGGATGATGCTATACAGCAATGGGTGCCCATTGACTTCTCATGCCTAACTTAGGCTTTAATGCATTCTCCATTCTGACTGCATTCCCTCACATGTGTAACTGTCTAATGATCACTGTAGATTTATTCCTTTAGCCTCAAGCTAGGCAAATTTTCTAGCTTCTATGCACTTGCAAATTTCAAACTGAGTGTATATCTGAACACAGAAACTGAGAAGTGAATGCTAGTTAATATTATCTCTCCTTAAAGTACAGGAATGCTTATCAGTCATTTCTTTCAGGTCTTCCAACTCAGTAAAGTACAGTCTACACCTAGAACAAATCTTCAACTGCCTTCAGTGAGAAACATCCTGTTAATTTAAACAAAGGAACATTCTATCACCAACACCCTTCAAGACAACATGACATATTTTGGGATGTTCTCAGAAAAAAAGAAAATAGATATTTTACCTTCAACACAACTCTTTGGTTCTGTAACCCATATGAATAACTTATATCGAAGAATGTGTTGTTTATTGTCATAATGTCCCTGGACAAGAACCCCAGTGGCCCATGCTAATGCTCAAGTGTTATTGGATCAAATTCCACAATGGATGGTGATGGAATGCAAATTTAATTAATTGAATCTGGAATTTTAGGGCTCTTGTGTTGTAATAACAGTGTTCGTACCTCTAGGCTAGGAGGTCTGAGTTTAAGTCCTGCTGGCTCCAGAGGTGTGCACTGATATTTTTGAACAGGTTGTTCAGAATTCTTTTTTTATATCTGGAATTTAAACTAGTCTCATTAATGGTGGCCATGAAAGTACCAATTGTTGTTTAAAGATTGTTATTTGGATCATTAGTCTCCCTTAGGTAAAGAGGTCTACTGTCCTTACTCAATCAGATGTACCTTTGACTCTCAGTTCACATTCGTATGGTTTATACTTAACTACCCCTTGAAATGACCTAATAATCTTCTCAACTCAAGGGCAATCAGAAATGGGCAAGAAAGGCTGGCTTTTGCCAACAATGCCGCATTACAAGAAAAACTAAGAGGAAGAACTCCAGACCTTATTAAGGAGGTTCCTTGTTGAACAACTGTCTGAAATTTCTTTTCTTCTGGGAACTAAAAATCCATTTCAAATATTCTATTGAAGGAGGGGGAGAATTTCCAGCTTTAACACAAACTCAATGATAGGTCATTCAAGTTTAAGTTTTCTACTTCTATTTCTGACCTTATAAGATAAAAATGAGTTAACTTAAATATAATTACCTGAAGCTGGTTTGTTTTACTGTATACTAGATTAATACCTGTTTCTTAAACAAGTTTCCTAACACTACCATCACACACAAGAGCTCTCAAATACCAGATTTTATCTATTAAATTTAAATTCTGTCAACAATTTCTTACGTTCAGCAATTTACCCCATCAAATTTAAAGGTTATATTCCAAAATATGTAAGTTTTGAGCTGGGCATTCACAATGATTTGCACAAAAGGTTTGGCAGAAGGTTCTTTTAAGAAGCAAACTTGTTAGGACCCAGGCGTCTGAAGGCTGTCAATGTGCCTGCCAAAGCTGTAGTATGTAAAATCAAGCAATGTATACCAGGTCAGATTTAAAGGATGCAGAGTCTCAGAGTTATTGAAGTGTGAGCCTTTGTGGTGATGTGAAAACAAGAATGAGAACATTTAAATCAAGGTGTTGCTGAACTGGGACCCAACATGGATTTGTGAACTTGAGTATGAGTTAGGATACAGGCTGCAGAATTTACAATGAAGTCAGGTTCATTGAGAGTATAAGAAGGAGGATCAGCCGTAAAACTATCACATCACTTTATTTTGAAGACAACAATTTTAATTAGAAACGAGTGAAGAGATGTAAAATGGACTGCCAATTCATTATCATTCATTTCACATTGTTGTACAAAATCAAAATCTATATCTGTCTTACTTAAAAGAAAATTATACTCAATTATCTTTTGAAAATAGAGATCATGTGGCTCAATTCTCCTTACTGCATTGAATACTCTGTAGATAATTAGATACAAGATGGAAGACCTTTGAGATGCTGGCAACTAAAGGGTTACCTTTCAATCTGAGACACTAAGTGAGTAATTTTTCATCGTTAAATAGAACCAAGAACTATGCAAAGAAAAATTTAACAAATCAGACTGTTATTTAACAATCCACAGTGTAAAGTCTACTTAAGCCATGATATAAGGGGCGCAATTAAGCTGCAATTACAGTTACTGATGAATAAAGTGTATTAGTTGTGTCAGTGTTATTGCCCAAATGGGACTTTGTTGTTAACAGACCATTGCAAGCTTTATGTCCTCACATGGAGACAGGAATCATGTAAACCCAATCCTTAAACATTAAATTTAAAAAAAAGCAATTTTGTGTTTTATGAAGAATTAATGTTCTAATTTCTAAACCTTTGGAGAATTACAGACATGTTTTATATCAAACTTTACATGAAGAAATTCCACAATATTTACAACCCTGCTTGAAAATATAGTCAAGCACACATCTTCAAATCTAGCAGCTCTAAACTAGACATCTGGGTGCTTATGAGCTATCAGTAGTAGGAGAACTGTATTCCACACCTAATCCCTTACCTTGTAGTCGACATATATCTCACTCTACCATTATAGACAAGCTAAGGGACCAAATGTGGTTCAATAAGAGATCTGGAATTGCGTGAAAGAAGCAGCATCAGGGTCAACTGAGGTGCCAACCCAGTGAAGCTACAACACAGGACGACATGCATTCTAAATAGCTAAAGCAGCATGCTGTAGACATTTGAATTTGAATTTGAATTTAATTTATTGTCACGTGTACCGAGGCACAGTGAAAGGTTTTGTCATGCAATACAGGCAGATCACGTAGTTAAATAGCAAAGGTAAGCAAATATTAGGTAAACAGTGGAAAAAACAATAGATACAGGCGAATGCTAGGTGTTTGTGAGTCCATTCAGTATTCTAACAACAGTAGGTGAGCAACTGTTTCGAAACCGGCTGGTTTCTATACTTCTCTCCAATAGTAGAGGTTGTAGAAAAACATTGCCAGGGTGGGATAGATCTTTGAGAGTGCTGGCAGCCTTTCCTTGACAGTGGGCCTGGTAAATGGATTTTATAGATGGGAGGTTGGCCTTTGTGATTGTCCAAGCTGAGTTTACCACTCTCTGTAACCGTCTCCGATCTTGAATATTACAGTTACCATACCAGGTAGTGATACATCCAGACAGAATGTTCTCGATGGCGTGCCTATGAAAATTGGCAAGGGTATACATCCTTAATTGAGCTCATAACCAGTCGATCAGACCTAAACTCTACCATCTTGTCACAACCAGTTTCAAATGTTGGACGGAAAGCGGGTCGATCCAAAAACATTCCCATCCTCAATAATAAGGGCAGCCCAGAGAATCAATGCAAACGTCAATGCTGAAGCATTTGAAGCCAGTTTTAGCCAATTTGAATCAATACTTTACCCCTCCTGAACATCAGAAATATTAACCTTTGGTGTTTCTCTCCAGTTAGATAAGTTACCTTTGTATTCTTCTGTCCAAAATGGGTAACCTCACACTTATCCACATTAAACCCCATCTGCCAAAGTTTGGACAATTGACCTAATTTATCCATTCAGTGTGGAAGCAGGATATGCAGCCCATCAAGTCCAAACCTTCTGAATAGCATCCCACCCAGACTGACCTCCTACACTATCCTGTAATCATGGCTACTCCACACATCCGTGGATGACTATGGGCAATTTAATATGGCACATCTTTGGACTATGGGAGGAGACCAGAGTACCCAGTGGAAATCCACACAGACACTTGGAGAATGTGCACAGGGATAATTGCCTAGGGTGGATTTGAAGCCTGATCGCTGTTTCTGTGAGGAAGCTGTGCTAACCACTGAGCCACCGTGCCACCAACTTTATAAACCTTTTTCCAGATTTCTTATTTCTTCGTTGCAACTTACTTTCCTAATTATTTTGGCGTTACCTGCAATTATGGCCATCATACATTCTATCCCTGCATTTCAGTCTTTAATATAGATTGCAAATATTTGGGGCCCAAGGATTAAACCTTGTAGCACCTCACCAGTTACAGCTTACCAACCAGAAAAAGATCCATTTATCCCAACTCTATGCTTTCTCTTGTCTAGTCAATCCTTTATCCAATCTAATATACTTCCCCTTACCCCATGTGATCTTACCTTGTATATCAACCTTTTGTGCTACACCTTAACACTTCACTTGTTATACCTTGGAAGAACTCAAGCAAAGTTTTCCAGCAAATTAGTGGAACTTGATTTACCCTATAAAGCTTTCATTGATTCGGTTACTCTTTGTTACCAACCTTTATGAGGATTTTTAGTTTGCCGAACCAGTTCAGCAACTGCTTGGTCTGTGAAGCATGATGGGGAGATGTCGGTGTTGGGCTGGGGTGAACAAAGTTAAAAATCACACAAAATAGCTTTATTCTTTGTATAGAAATTTTAAACGTAGGCAGTAGATGTATGGCTTTCCAGTTCTTGAAGGGAGATTTGCTGGCCAGAGGCACTAACCAACGTTTCCTTGACACAACTTTCCAAATCCACTTGTAGCATCACGGCAAGCATACACCATTCTGACTTGGGAACATGTGCCAGTGTTGCTTTACTGTTACAGGATCAAATATGCAGCTGCTCTCTCCTCAACAGGACTGTCAATGTATGTAGTTCACAATGACTGCAGTAGTTCAACAAGTGAACGAACCATTATTTTCTCAAGGGCATTTAGAGACATAAGAGACATTATAGAAATAAATATCCTTGCCATTGAGATCAATATCCAATTAATGAAGAAGGAAGGCAAGCTATTCGGGCTGACAAGTCAATGGCAATTTGTGGGTACGTTCTCCCATCTTACTCCATCTGATCAGGTCAGTATGTTCTTCTATTCCATCCTGCTCTGCAAAGTTTAATCATAGAATCCCTACAGTGCAGAAGGAGGCCATTCTGTCCCTCGAGTTTGCATCAACTGTCCAAGAGCTTCCCACCCAGACATAATCCCCAAATTTATCCTATAACCCTGCATTTACTATGGCTAATCCTCCTAACTCACATATCCCTGTACACAACAGGATAATTTAGCATGGCCAATCCACCTAACATGGGCATCTTTGGGATAATTAATTATGCCATTCACCACAACTGCTCCTGTAAGATCCACATTATAGAACATATAAACAAACAGTATGATTCATCACATCATATATTGTTTTCTTACAATTCCAAATTCAGGAAAGTAACAAAACAAGATGGCAACCATATCACTGATGTGCCAGAGAGAGGTGGTGAAAGGAAAGGTTGGTAGAAAATTAGCACAATAGATGAGAAAGATAATAACCAGCTTAGTTTCATTTCCAGGGAATGATTTTGAAATGTTTTATATGGTTGGTGACCAAATTTCATTTTTATTTTCAATTTAGCTTGTGGGTCTTAAGTAACTGAGAAAACAGGTAAATACCAGTCAAAAATGACTTTGGAATTTCTGAATTTATAGTTTAGGATAATTAGTCCAAAATAATATCCTTTAGTCTGCGTCTACAGTTCAATTTTGACCTCAAAACAAATCTCAAATACTTTGAAAATCTCTTGTATTTTGATATGAGTTGCTAAAGATGCTGAACTAAGTTTTGAAAACTGCACCTTTAAACAGCTTCAAGACAAAATTATGTGAAACTGACTCTGCAGGAGACTCACTTTTCTGAGGCATCATGTTGTGAGACATGATTGTATTAGTAAGTTTGTCCCTTGTTCCATGTGTCACCTTCTAACAGCACTTACAGGGACAGGTGCATCACAAGGAGAACAATCATAATATAAATAGGGTAAAGCTCATCACAGCGCTACAGCTGAACAATCAAGCAAAATGATCTCCAGAATGGAGACTAGGAACGATTAAGATTGTATTTCTCTCTGTTCAGGTATCATGTTCGAACAGGACAATGGACTTCAATTGGATTGATTCATAGTTACATTTGTGAATGTACTGCAGTGGCTTACCTTCTGCTGGATTGTTGAGCACATGCCTATTGTCTGCCATCAGCTAAAGTAGAAGCATTTACAGTCTGATGATCCACCTATTTGATGATATGAATCCGGTGACTGTCAAGACCTGAAGTGAATTTCAATGTAGAGTTTCAGAGCCAGACGACCACATAGTACCACAAAACCTTAAACCATGTATCATGAGGAACAAATCACTTTATTTATTTGTCATCCAGGCATTAATACATCAGATTTAATTTTTCTTTGACCTTGTCAGTGTTCAGATACATTATCTCTCCACCTCGGAGGATCCCAACCTCATTCCTGATGAAGGTCTCCTGCCCAAAACGTTTGTTTTCCTGCTCCACAGATGCTGCCTGACCTGCTGTGTTTTTCCAGCACCATTCTAATCTTGACTCTGATCTCCAGCATCTGCAGTCCTCACTTTCACCTCGTGATCAGATACAATAAGACCAATGTTATCCAATGTCATTGTCCAAACATGCATGTTTTCCAAGTACACAGTGTGGAATTAAATGCAGGGCCATGAGCCAAATTTGACTTTTGCTCTTCAGAGATGATAAAGCTTGTTATAATTAACCAGCTGTTGCCTCATTTGAAAATTGCTAAGTCAACACAGTTTGGAAATGTGACCTCATATGTGACACAGTGCAGGATGTTTCATCTATAAGGCAAGTATCTGTTACCATCTTCAACCTGAGGTTACAGATATGCTTTAGCTTCAGTCAACAGAGTGACAATGTCAAACTCTGCCCACCCAACAGACATCCATAAACTCACAGAGGTACCATTGTCTTTCATTTTCTGTTACTGCTTCATTTAACAAATGATATTTGACTTTCAGCAGCTGTCATGGAGTCACAGAGTCACAGAGATGTACATCTCAGAAACAGACCCTTCAGTCCAACTTATCCATGTCGACCAGATATCCCAACCTAATCTAATCCAATGTAGAGTCACAGAGTCATAGAGATGTACAGCATTGAAACAGACCCTTTGTCCGTATTGACCTTGCTATCCCAACCTAAACTAGTCCCATTGGCTAGCAATTTGCTGATATCCCTCGACACCCTTCCAATACATATACTCATCCAGATGCCTTTTAAATGTTGCAATTGTACCAGCCTCCACCACTTCCTCTGGCAGCTCATTTCACGTATGCACCAACCTCTGCGTGAAAAAATTGCCTCTTACATCCCTTTTATATCTTACGCCTCTCACCCTAAACCTATGCCCTCTAGTTCTGGACACCCTCATCCCAGGGAAAAGACCTTTTCTAGTTATCCTATCCATGCCCCTCATGATTTTATAAACCTTTATGAGGTCACCCCTCAGACTCCGATGCTCCAGGGAAAACAGCCCCAGCCTATTCAACATCTCCCTATAGCTCAAATCCTCCAACCCTGGCAATGTCCTTGTAAATCTTTTCTGAACCATTTCAAGTTTTATAACATCCTTCCGATAGGAAGGAGACCAGAATTGCACGCAATATTCCAAAAGTGGCCTAACCAATGTCTGGTACAGCTGCAACATAACCTCCCAACTCCTATACTCAATGCTCTGACCAATAAAGGAAAGCATAACAAATATCTTCTTCACTACCCTATCCGACTGCGACTCTATTTTCAAGGAACTATGAACCTGTATTCTAAGGTCTCTTTGTTCAGCAATACTCCCTAGGACCTTACTATTAAGTGTATAAGTCAACAGTTAACACCATTTGTGTTTTTATTTCCTGCAGGAAGATTGTGAGAATTAAGTAAGGGCATGCTAAGTTCTTTGTTTCATGAAAAGAGGCCATTTTGACAATAAATCAGATAGAAGAGGAGGTGTGTGTTTAGCAAGAAATAAATTATTTATAACTCTGTTCCCAGCCCCATCTCATCTATCACAGTCTAGCTGTAACCTCAGCAAGACAGGTTTATCTAACGTTATCCAGCTAAATGCTGTTATATCAATTCTCTAATGGTTTCCAAATCCTATTAGTTTCTATAATCTTGTCCAGAAGTAGGATTGAACGGTTCTTTTCCTCATATTGTGGGCTTCAATATCTTTTTTGTTTTTCTCAGTCTATCAGACAACAATGACTGCCAGAGGTACTTAGAGGCAAGATGGATATCACGCCAATGCTGCTTATAATACTCTGGAAAATACTCAGTATTCCTTTACTGGCCTAAAATTAGTGATAAATCAGAACCAAAAACAAATGACTATGCTGTTTGTTTTTGTTTCATTTTCAGTCAGAACATAAGTCACTTTTAGTTAATTTGTGTCAGGAACAGCAGACAATGTCAAATATGTGAATGGGAAATGTTGAAAAAATATAAACAGCTTACTCACAAGAGCACTATAGCTCAATTCCTACACTGTCATTTTGTTTTTGGTGACTGCGCAAATGACTCCCTGTATGTACTTTTGTGTTTTGAATCATTCATTTTCAGACATAAAAAGTTGAAGTACACGCTTGCTGACTTCATTTTTCCCCCTTACTCCTGTCCTTGGAGAGCAGCTGCTCTATCAACATGTTTGAAATGCTTCCCACCAGATAGAATGATGGGATGGAATTGAAGGGCCTTGAAAGCCTTCAGTCCTCAAGATCACCTCAGGATCAGGAATTTATTGACTGGAAAGTCACAAGAGCCCAGTTAAGGACAATGGGTGAACTTCAGAGTCATTCAGAGACACTATAAGACCATAACATTTAGAGATACAGAAGCAGAATTAGGTCATTCAGCCCATCAAGTCTGCTTTACCATTCAGTCATGCCTGATATGTTACTCAAATCCATTCTACTGCCTTCTTCCCATAAATCCTTAATCTCAACTATCTATCTCTGTCTTAAATCCAGTCAATGACCTGGCTTCCACAGCCTTCTGTGGCAATGAGGTCCATAGATTCAACATTCTCTGGTAGAGAAAATTCCTCCTCATTTCAGTTCTAAAGGGTTGCCCCTTCATGATGGGTCCTATCTCTCCTACGATTGGAACCACTCTCTCCACATTCACTCTGTCCAAAGCTCTTAGTATTCCATAAGTTTTAATGAGATGCCCCCTCATCTTTCAAAACTCCATTAAGTTAAGACCCAGAGCCCTCAATCGCTCCTCATATAACAAGCCCTTCATCCCCAGGATCATTCTTGTGAATGTCCTCTGAACACCTTCCAAAACTAGCACAAAACCTTTTTTAGATATAGGCCCAAAACTGCTCACAATATTCCTAATATTGGTTTGACAAGAGACTTACACAGCCTCAGCAGTACATCTCTGTTCTTGTATTCTAGCCCTCTTGAAATGAATACTCACACTGCATATGCCTTCCTAACTGCCAACAGAAAACACACGTTAACCTTAAGATAACACCCAACTTTTCTCTTAAATCCGTCTGTGCTTCAGATTTCCGAAGCCTTTCTCCATTTAGGAAATAAATTAGGTGAAGGTGCGTCCTGCAGATGCTGGAGATTAGAGTCAAGATTAGAGTGGTGCTGGAAAAGCACAGCAGGTCAGGCAGTATCCGAGGAGCAGGAAAATCGGGCAAAAGCTCTTCATCAGGAATGGTGAAGGGCTTTTGCCCAAAACGTCGATTTTCCTGCTCCTCGGATGCTGCCTGACCTGCTGTGCTTTTCCAGCACAACTCTAACCTTGACTCCATTTAAGAAATTGTCCACCCCTCTACTCTTCCTACTAAAGTGCGTAACTTCATACTTTCCAACATTGCATTCAATCTACCATTTCATCATCCACTCTCCTGGTCTGTCCAAGTCCTTGTGCAACTTCCCCACTTCCTCAACACTACCTGCCCTTTCACCTATCATTATGTCATCTGCAAATGTCACATCAGTGCTCTCTGTTCCTTCATCAAGATCATTAATGAATAACGTGAATAGTTGTGATCCCAAAATAGACCCCTGCGGGACTCCACTAGTCACTGATTGCCATCCTAAAAAAGATTTGTTTATCCTCATTCTCAGCCTTCTGCCAGTCAGCCAATCCTCTATCCATCCCGTACCTTATATGATCAAACAGCCACAAGCCAAAATTGGATATTCTAAATTGACCCATAGCAGGAGAAATTGGACTGTAAAATTGGCCAAACTAAATTAAACAGCTAACAGCATCTGTCAGCACCAGAGAACAGTGGAAACTAAGATCAAAGAGATTACAAAGGTTCAAGGGGAACCAGTTACAAAAAGCCCAAGGGTTGTGTATTGGGAAAGTGTCAATCAGATGTTCTGGCATCTTGACTGCCTAAGTATGTGCACTTTACAGCTCCCAGCATGGTAACATGGAATGGTGATGATGTGACCCCTTTGGATGATTTGAACCCATCTCATGACATCATTGCTGAGAGTGTGGTGCTAGAAAAGCACAGCAGGTCAGGCAGCATCTGAGGAGCAGGAGAATCGGCATGTCGGGCATAAGCCCTTCATCAAGAATGAGGCTTGTGGGCTGGGGTGTAGTTGGAGGGTGAGGAAGTTGAGAGATAAATGGGAGAGGGTGTGGCTGTGGGAAGGTAGCTGAGAATGTGATAGATAGATGAAGGTGGGGGGCGGAGGTGATAGGTTGGAGAAGAGGGTGGAGCAGTTAATGGGAAGGAAGATGGACAGGTCAAGAGAGTGATGCTGAGTTGGAGGCTTGGGACTTGGATAAGGGAAGGGAGGGGAAATGAGGAAACTGGTGAAATCCTGTGTGGTCGCAGGGTCCCAAGGTGAAAGATGAGATGTTCTTCTTCCAGGTGTCGGGTGGTCAGGGTTTGGAGATAGAGGAGGCCCAGGATCTGCGTGTTCTTGGTGCAGTGGAAGGGGGAGTTAAATTGTTCAGCCATGGGGTGGCAGGTGTGGATGTTCCAGAGATGTTCTATGGAAGAATGCTTCATCTTCTGCCTGCGAAACCTAACCGCCCAACGCCTAGAGGAAGAATGCCTCATCTTCCTCCTTGCCACCCTGCAACCACACGGGATCGATGTAGATTTCACCAGTTTCCTCAATTCCCCTCCCCCCAACCTTATCCCAGTCCGATGCCTCCAATTCAGCACTGCCCTCTTCACTTGTCCATCTTCCTTCTCACCTACCCGCTTCACCATCCTCTCCAACCTATCACCTTCTCCCCACTTTCATCTATCTATCACATTCCCAACTACCTTCTTCCCAGCCCCACCCCCCTTCACATTTATCTCTCAGCCTCCCGGCCCAAAATCTTCGTTTCATCTCCTTGGATGCTGCCTGACCGGCTTTGCTTTCCAGCACCACACTCTTGACTTTGACCTCCAATATTTGCTGTCCTCACGTTCTCCTCATGTCCCCATTGGCCAAAGCTTCAGAGGTAGGAGGGGATAAAAACGTACACCTGGACGCCACCCCATCAGTGAAGACTCAGTAAAGGCTTGCAAGGAATATTTCAGAGCAAGGACTCAGGCCGTAGAACATTCTGCAAGGTCTGGGGTGAGGGGGACAAAAGCACACACTTGGAAGCCATCTCCTCAGTGAAGACACACAGCAACATTTGTGTTGGAAGACCATACGGCAACTCAAGAAGATCCATGAGAAGATCCGTCCTGATTTGAGAGACACACCTTCACAGAAGAGAGCCAGCCCCATCAGAGAAAGTAATGAGATTTCAATGGCTCAACTCATACACAAGGATTGTTGCAGGTAAAATTCTTCCTCAGATGGATTGTGCAAGGTATAGAGTAAATATTGTAGGAATTGGGGGAATGCTCACACCGTGTCTTTAATAAGGAATATTTTGATACTAGAACTGAGTTGAAGCACAAACCAAATTATGTATCCCTTTGTCCACCTCACCAAAAAAAGTGCTTGGGTAAAGTGATTTTAATACATAAGCTGGTCAAAATGTTCAAAGCAGGGACAACACTTGCCCCTAATACCTTGGGCTCTTATCTTATTAAGCAGCCTCTGGTATAGCACCTTGTCAAAGGTTTGCTGGAAATCTAAATTGATTATGTCCACTGGCTCTCCTTTGTCTAGCCTGCTTGCTCCCTCCTCAAAACATTCTGACAGATTTGTCAGACACAACATCTCCTTGATGAAGCTGTGCTGACTCAAGTCTTATTTTACCATGAACTTCCAAGTACTCAGCAAACTTCTCCTTAATAATGAACTCTAAAATCTTGCCAATGACTAAGGTCAGGCTCATGTGCTTATAGTTTCCTGTCTTCTGTCATCCTCCCTTCTTAAACAGTGTTGTCACATTGACTCCAACGTTGACTCCAGTGATATCTGAAAGATCAGCACCAATATCTCTCCAATCTCCTCGGCTACCTCCTTTGGTACTCTGGCGTGTAGTCTATCTGGGCTGGATGATTTATCACTTCAGACCTTTCAGCTTCCCCAGCACCTTCTCCTTAGTGATGCCCACTACACTCACTTCTACCTCTGACTTTCTTGAAGTTCTGGGATGCTTATGGTGTCTTCATCATAAAGATTGATGCAAAATAGCTATTCAGTTCCTCCACCATTTCGTTGTTCCCCATTACCACTTCGCCAACCTTATTTTCTTACAGTCCAATGTGTATGTTTGCTCTCTCTTACTTTTAATATATATGAAAAAAAAGCTCTTGCTAACTTCTTTTATATCACTAACTAGCTTCTCCTCATATTTCACCTTCTCCTCATTATTGTTTATTTTTAAATTATCCTCTGATTTTTAAAGGCTTTGCAATCCTCTGGCTTTTCACTAATCATCAATACATTGTACTGCGCCTTTGCTTTTCTGCTGTCACTGACTTCCCTTGTCAGCCATGGCTGCCTTGTCCTACCTTCAGTATGTTTCTTCATCCTTGAGATGAATTTCTGCTGTGCCTCTGAATTATCCACCAGCTTCCTTGATAGCTCCCCTTCCAACCAAGTCTGGCTAGCTCCTTCCTGATGTTTTTGTGGTTACCTTTATTCAGCTATAATACAGTTACATCTGATTCCAACTTCTTCTCAAACGGCAGGGTGAATTCTATCATGTCATGATTCCCAACAGTTTTCTTCACCTTAAGCTCCCTAATCCAGTCTGTCTCATTATATATCACCAAATCCAGAAAAGCCTGTTCCCGAGCAGGGTCTACCACAAACTGCTCCAAACAAAAGCAATCTTGCAGATATTCCACACATTTCTTCTCTTGGAATCACGACCGGTCTGATTTTCCCAGATCACTTGCACATGAAGTCCCCCAAGATAATTGTAATTGCGCCTTTCTAAAATGCCTTTTCTATCTCCTAATTTATTTTCTGCCCCACATCCTGACAACTGCCAAAGGGCCTGTACACTTCTACTAGCAGGGTCTTGTGTCATAGAGTCATAGAGATGTACAGCATGGAAACAGACCCTTTGGTCCAACCCGTCCATGCCATCCAGATATCCCGACCCAATCTAGTCCCACCTGCCAGCGACCGGCCCATATCCCTCCAAACCCTTCCTATTCATATACCCATCCAAATGCCTCCTCTTAATTATTGCAATTGTACCAGCCTCCACCACATCCTCTGGCAGCCCATTCCATACACGTACCACCCTCTGCATGAAAACATTGCCCCTTAGGTCTCGTTTATATCTTTCCCCTCTCACCCTAAACCTATGCCCTCT
>NC_057739.1:12948770-12988587 GCF_004010195.1 Chiloscyllium plagiosum | reverse complement strand
ATAAAGGAAAGCATACCAAATGCCTTCTTCACTATCCTATCTATCTGCGACTCCACTTTCAAGGAGCTATGAACCTGCACTCCAAGGTCTCTTTGTTCAGCAACACTCCCTCGGACCTTACCATTAAGTGTATAAGTCCTGCTAAGGTTTGCTTTCCCAAAATGCAGCACCTCACATTTATCTGAATTAAACTCCATCTGCCACTTCTTTCCTTGTGGTTCCTTAATGGTTAATGGTAGCACCCTGTGGCGTGTTGCCGAGCAGAGAGTCCTACGGGTTCAGATACATATTTCCTTGAAAGTAGTGTCACAGATAGACAAGATGGTAAAGAAACTATTTGGCACACTTACCTTCATTGGTCAGAACATTAAATATAAGAGTTGGATATTGTGTTATGGCTGTACAAGACACTGGTTGAGGTCATTTTTGGAGTACTGTGTACAGTTCTGCTCGCCTTAGTACAGGAAGGATGATATTAAACTGGAAAGGGTGCAGAAAAGATTGACAAGGATGTTACCAGAGCTGGAGGGTTTGAGTTTCCATTCTGTATGCCTATATAACTCTGTAGCTCTACCCATACAGACTCTATACCTTTTGACCCTATATCACTGCTTCCTAAAGATTTAAATGTCATTTTTTTCTCAAAAGGCAACCCCAGCCCCTCTACCTATCTGCCTGTCCTTTCGATAGGGCTGGTATCCTGAAATATTTAATTCCTAATCATAATCTACTTTCAGCCAGGTCTCTCATCATTATACACACCAATCTTAATTAGCACTACAATATCAAGCTAGAGAGGTTTCAGACAAGATTTACCAGGATGTCGCAGGGTATGGAAGGTTTGAGTTATAAAGAAAGGCTGGATTGGGTTGGGACTTTTTTCACTGGAGCGTAGGAGGTTGAGAGGCGACCTTATAGAAGTGTATAAAACAATGAGAGGTAAAGAGTGAGTTAATGATAGTTGGCTTTTCCCTAGGATGGGGGAATTTCAAGATGAGGGGGCACACTTTTAAGATGAGAGGAGAGAGATTTAAAAACGACATAAGAAGCAAATATTTTACACAGAGGGTGGTTCGCGTGTGGAATGATCTTCTTGAGGAAGTGGTAGGTGTAGTTATAATTAGAATATTTAAAAGACATTTGGATAAGTACATGAATAGGAAAGGTTTGGAGGGATATGGAACAAGAGCAGGCAGGTGGGACTAGTTTTGTTTGGGATTGTGTTCAGCATGATCTGGTCTATGACTCTGTGACAAGCTTATTTACCTTGTTTCATGCACCATGAGTATTTAATTGCAGCACACTCAGCCCTACATTAACTGCTTCTCTTCTCATCTTCATCTCCTTACCTGCTGTGCCCGAAGTTAGATTCCTGACCCTTTCTCCATCCTATTACTTGCTCTGGAATCTTTAATAACCTCTGCTGGGTCCTCCATCAGTTGAATCATTTTGACTTCCCTATTTGGCCTTTCCACAAGGATCCTGGTTCCAGATTAATCTAAGTGAAGCCCATCCCAACAGAACAGTTCCCTGCTGTCCCAATACTGGTGCCAGTGCCTCACAAAATAGAAACTCACTTTCCCAGACCACTCATTCATCTGATGATTACTTTTCTAATCTCCTTAACGTTTTGCCAATTTGCAAGAGGTGCTGACGTAATAACTTTTGAGGTCCTGTTTGTTAATTTTTTTCTTAATTTCAGGTATTCCCTAAATAATATCTCTTGCATGCTCTTGTCTATATTGTTGGTGCCAACATGGACCATAACAACTGGGTCTTCTCTCTTTCCTACTCTAGTATCCTTCGAAGCAGACTCATAACCTCCTTCACCCTGGCATCAAGTTAACAGCACATCATGTCAGCCTCTCAATCCAGCTCCCAAAAGGATGCAGTTTGATCCCCTAATCATAGAATCCTCTCCCTATATCATTTTCCTTTGTGCTCCCCTCACATGAATGGCTTCCTGGACCATGGTGTAGTGGACAGTTTGACCATCTTTCCTGCATACTCTTTCCTCATCCTTTCAGGGAGCAAGTACCTCACATCTGCTGGAAAAGGTCAAGTGTTGGGGCTCCTCCAATGTTACATTCAGGATCCCTCTACCTGCCTCACTTTGGGAGAGGTGGGCATGGTTCAGGCAGTCAGCATGAAGTTACTTCTTGAAGACTCGTGAAAATTTGAATATACCCACAACAGCCAAAGTTGCAAGCAGGAGTAAGGAAGTCCCCATAGGAATGTTTGTGGCCACAACTAACATGTTATAGCCCAAGAGTTTGTGATTGATGAATTCCCAAAGAAAATCTTGCTTGCAGCCACTTGTCTGACATTGAGAAGATGCCTGTATGTTTTGGGAACTGCTCCTCAGTGGATTCATCTCCATGGGGAAAATTGATAGCTCCTCTGGCGCCCTATCTCCAGTGAGGCTGTAGGAAGCCAACAGAATATGCAACTTTCAAGAAACCTCCACACCCTTCCTTTCAAAGCTACCCTTGCTGAAGTAATCAGGGCTTTGATACACATGAGAGGGGAGAGAATGGAGTAATGAAGAGGAGCTGAAATGTGATGGTCAGGAGAAAAGAAGTAGAGCAAAAGAAGGAGAGGTTGTGCAATGGAGAAGGTGCAGATAAGGAAGGGAGAAGAAGCAAAGAAAGGAGAGGAGCTGCGAGAGGAGAAAGTGAAAAACCTTGCATTAAACTGGGCTTGTGGAAGTAGTGCATTGGTATATTTCAGTATGGACCTGGTCTGGGAAACTCACCAGTTTATACCTATCACCAGTTTATCCTTCCACTCAACAAAAACACAATCTGAAATATGCTGGGCTTGGAAAGGAGAACATTAGCACATCAGCATGACAGAGAAAGCCCTGACTTATGAGTAAGTGGACCTATAACTGATCTCTGTGCAACTCCCAGTCTGACTTCCCACAAATCCCCAATACTGGTTTAACTGCTAAACAAAAACTGAAAGAACTATGGGTGCTGCAAACCAGAAACAAAAGCTGAAGTTGCTGGAAAAGCTCAGGAGGCCTGGCAGCATCTGAGAAGGAGAATCAGAGTTAACATCTGGGGTCTGAAACTTTAACTCTGATTTCTCTTCACAGATGCTGCCATGTCTCCTGAGCTTTTCTAGCAACTTCAGATTTTGTTTCTGGTTTAACTGAACCTGCTGTAGTGATGTGGCCCACTCCCTGTCCTATACTAGTACAGAGTCCCTGACTCTGAACATTCTAAGAGGCTGACTGACTATGTTCTAACCCATGGAATGAGGTAGGACCACATCTTACTCTGACCCGTTGGAGGAGTATCTTCACCTCAACCTGCCTTCAAAGCAGGGCAACTTACCTGAAGCACTTGATGTGTGTAAGCTGCTGGCACATGTTGTTGGTGTAATATTGGCATAGCGTGGTGCTGTTCTCCAACATGTCCACCCTCTTGATGATCACAGCTGACAACTGTGATGAACCTTTGTCTCAGGCCTTGTGTCTGTGGTAAAGGCAAACCAAGACAGAAGGAGTGGGAGGCTGTCAGGTCTGAACAGGTGAGATAGTGCAAGAAAGTGTGACAGGGCAAGCTATACCATGAGAATTCAATTAGGTGCAAAGTGTGACAGTACTAAGAGAGCAAGACAGGTGCCCCGAGATGCGCCCTGGTATAATCTAATGATCCTGTGCATAAAGTGGCCTGGCATTACAAAGTGAGGTGCTGGTGTACTCCAAGGTGCAGTATCAAGGTGGAGAACTGTATTCCATGTCAGTCAGAGATGTGCTGTGAGCAGATCTGCTGGGCCAAATGGCCTAATTTCTGCTCCTATGTGTTATGATCATATGTAGCAAACACTGCCCAAAATGGAGGCCCGGATGAAGCAACTGACATGTAGTAGCTGCCAGATAACCATGCTGACTTTCATGTTGGGAATTGTCACTGTCTACTTTTTCTCTGGCATGTGCAAGAGCAGGAAACTGCATACTAATAAGGCCAATTTAGATACGAATGACATGGTAATGCTTGTGAATTGGCCTCTTCCTGCTCTTCCTGCCTCATTCCTGAAGAAGGGCTTATGCCCGAAACGTCGATTCTCCTGCTCCTCGGATGCTGCCTGGCCTGCTGTGTTTTTCCAGCACCACATTTTTCAACTCTGGTACTCCAGCCTCTGCAGTCCTCACTTTCTCCTAGTTGATCTTCCTGCTCAGTAGTTTGATTCTCATTTCACTGTTACAAACCTGGATGTAGAATTGTACATTCTTTCCTCAACATTAAGAATCCTGTTTTTCTGAATCCATTATATTTTCACAATTGACTCACTATCATTCACATCAATTGAGGCTGAGAAAATTCAATCAACAGTCTACAGTCTATGGTTAATACACTAGTCAACATAAACGGAAGAAATCGAAGAATTGCACGTTACAACAATAGTTTTCATGACAAGTGATTAGTAAGTTATACCAATCAGCAAATCAAAACTACTATTTTTTATAACTTGCAACTTTTAAAATTATTTCTTCTTTTTGCACTTCTCTCTTCCCTTCTTTCATCTCGTTATTATATGGTGATAATATGGTAGAATTCTTCATCAGGGTGGACAATGAGATAATTGATTCGGAGTCTAGGATCCTGAACATTATAAAGGGAAATTACAGTGGGATGAGACATGAGTTGCCTGTGATGGATTGGGAACTGTTCCTGAGAGGAATGACAGTAGATAGGCAATAGCAAACATTTAAAGAGTGAACAGATGATCTACAAAAATTGTTTCTTCCTGACTGACACAAAAGGGCAAAGAGAACTGTGGCCAAGCCATGATTTATGATAGAGATAGTGTTGGAGATAGTGTTAGATGTAAAAAAGGGGCACATAGATTGTCAAGAGAAAGCAATAGACTAAAAAAATTGAAACAGTTTAGAAGTGAGTAAAGGAGGACTCAAGGGATTGATTAAGAAGGGGAAAATATAGTATGAAAATAAGCTGGTAGGGAACCTAAGAACAAATTGTAAATGTATCTATTAGAATGTAAAGAGAAAAATATTGGTAAAACTAATGCAGATTGCTTACAGTCAGAAATGGGGAACAACAAAATGGCTGGCAAACTAATTTCATACTTCACTTCTGTCTTTACAAAGGGGGACATGAATAATGCACCAGAAATAATGGGGGACACTGACTTTACTGAGAAGGAGGAACTGCAGTAAATGTGTATCGGTAGGGAAATGGTATTAGAGAAATTAATGGGATTCAAGGCTCATAGATCCCCTGGGCTTAGTAATCTATATCCCAGGAAGTACTTAAGGAACTGGCCTCAGAAATAGTAGATGCGTTGGTGGTTATCCTCCAAGATTCCATAGACCCTGGAACTGTTCCTATAGTTTGCTGGGTAGCTAAAGTAACCCCACTGTTTTAAAAGGGAGGTAGAGAGAAAGCAGAGAACTACAGATCAGTGAGTCTGATATTAGTAGTGGGGAAGATGTTAGTGTCCATTATCAAGGATTTTACAGCACAGCACAGTGACAGAGTCAGCGGCAGTCAGATGGATTTACAAAAAGGAGATCGTGCTTGAAAAAATCTACTGGAATTCTTCAAGGATGTAATTAATAGGTTTGAATGGGAGAGCCAGTGGTGGTTTATTTGGATTTTCAGAATGCTTTTAACAAAGTCCCACATAAGAGATTAATGCGTCAAAGCAACGTGCTCCCAACCAAAGTGGGGGGGGTTGGAGGTAGTGCATTAAGATGAAAGGAAAATTGCTCAGTAGACAGGAATAAATAGACCTTTTTCTGAATGGTAGGCAGTGATTAGTGGGGCACCTCAGGAGTTGGCACAAGGACCCCATCTATACGTCAATGACTTAGATGAGGGAATTAAATACATATCTTAAAATTTGCAAATGACACAAAGCTGCAATGAAATATGAGCTGTGAGGTGGATGGAGCGATGTTGCAGTGTGATTTAGGTAGGGTGAGTGAGTGGACAAATGCATGGCACATGCAGTATAATGTGGATACATGTGAGGTTATCCATTTTGGTCGTAAAACTAGGAAGATAGATTATCATTTAAATGTCTATAAATTGAGGAAGGGGGATGTTCAATGAGATCTGGGTATCCCCATGCACCAGTTGCTGAATGTAAGCATGCACGTGTAGCAGGTGGTGAAGTGGGCAAACTGTATGTTGGCCTTCACGGAGAAAGGATTTGAGTACAAGAACAAGGATGTCTTGTTGTAATTATACAGGATATTGGTGAAGCCACACTATAATATTGAGTGCAGTTTCACTCTCCTTATCTGAGGAAGGATGTTCTTGTTAGAGAAGGAATGCGGTGAAAGTTTACCAAGTTGATTTCTGGGATGGCAGGACTGCTGTATGAGGAGAGATTGAGTCAGTTAGGATTATATTCACTGAAATTTAAATGATTGGGGAGGGGGTGCTGATAGAAGCATGTAAAATTTTAACAGGGCTAGAAAGATTAGATGCAGAAAGGATGTTCCCAATGGTTGGGGGAGTCTGAACCAGGTTTAGGGATAATGGTAAACTTTTTGTCACTGAGGAGAAATTTCTTCACACTGACAGAGGTGAGCCTGTGGAATTCATTACTACAGAAAGTGGTTGAGGACAAAATATTATGCATTTTAAAGAAGGAGATAGATATAGTTCTTGTGGCTAAAGGGATCAAGGGATGTTGGGGGAGGATGGGATTAGGGCATTGAGCACGATAATGATCATATTGACTGGTAGAATAGGCTTGAGGGGTCGAATGGCGTACACCTGTTCTGATCCTCCATGTTTCTCTTCTTTTTCATCTCTAATCATTCCTCTGCTCATCTGCCCATCATCTTTCCAGCTCTTCTCTTCCTTTCGGTCCCTGCATTGTCACCTTTTTCCAGGACAAGGTGGAAACCAAATGTTACTCATTCTCTTCGGGATGTGTCCCTCACTGCTTCAGCTACATTCTGGGAAGGTTATGCTCCAACACAGAAAAATAATACTGTTGTAGGAAACTTATTATAGGAGATGCGACAGATTGATTATGATAGTCACTGGGAGGATCATGCAGCCTATTCACACTGAGCTGTGTTTTCCAAAATTTCTTGGCCATTTTTTTTTGTCATAGCTGAAGGATGGTTGAATAGAACAGTGTGGTCACTATCCATGTAGGAAAATAGCTTTCATTCTTGTAGTCTGTATGACTGACAAAACCAGCAGCTGACATTCATTCCTAATTGTCATTGAGTAGTTTGTGGTAAGGCTGCTTCTTAAACTCCTGCAGACAGTGTAAGAAAGCTACTCCCATAGTTAGGATGCACCAAGGTTTTAAGGAAAGTTATTAAGGGAAAAAACAAATAATTTTATTTTATTTCAATTTGGAATGTAACATTAAGTCAATGGTATCAGTATGTATCTGTTGCTCTTATACATCTAGTTGATGGCGTGGAAATTTGATAAGTGACAAAGAATTGTAGAGTTATGGTGGAGTGTGATGTGTTCTTTTAGTGAGCACCACATTAACCATTTCAAATCTTAACTTTCTTGGCCTTTTTGGACATTGGATTGCATGTGCAATGAATCTTGAATTTTCTCCATTTCTTCTTAAGTAACCTCATGACTATTGCTGTAAACTTTGTTTTGTGATCCAGTGGTTTAGGATACTAGAAGTAACCTTGCAAATTTCTGTGGCATGTAGTACTTTTCCATCACATAAGACAATGGCTTGTGTGTGGTGGTCAAATCTACATTGTATTTTCTACAGTGTGATTCAGAATAACCACACAGTCTCTATGACATTTGCTGCAGGGCAAAACATGCCAGTGCCCTTCTGAGTAGTCACCTTCAAGAGGATGTGACTGTCAATCACTGTCTTCTCATTACTGGGTATATACAATCCTTAAAATAACTGTGTGATGGGAGTGGGGAAAGATGGCACATTTGGACAACTTTTGGTCTGTGACATTTTGGAACTGAAAAGTCAAATGTTATCATCAATAGCAGTCCCTCGCAGATGAGAATGACTCTCTTCCCCTCTCAGGGTGAGCCCGTAGGTGTCTGTACAGACCGATGTGGCTATCACAGGCTTGGCTACACTTGGGGCAGGTGGTGATCATGGGAACAGTTGGGTGGGACGTCGGTTTGTAGCATAATCCTTTCATTGATTCCGCCTGGATTCCACTTTTTCCCGTCGGTAAGTCTTGAAGCACTTGATGCTTTCCCGGATGCTCCTCTCCCACTTTGGATGATCTTGGGCCAGTGAGTCCCATGCGCCTGTGGGAATGCCGCACTTCACCTGCGAGGCATTGAGGGTAAACCTGAAGCACTTCAAATGTTAATGCATATTATGATTCACCCACTATTTCCAAAAATTCAACTGATTTTGTGGAAAATAACATGCAAAGCTTTTAACAAAGATAAGGGAGGTCTCACTGTTTGGCATTTCTGAAATAAAAAGATAGCCATCTCTCCTTTACTTATTATTGGGGATTTGGACATCTCTTGCATGCTCAGTATTTTGTTGCCCATTCCGAATCTCACGAGGGGAGGTGCTTTTGACCTTGTTCCATTGTGAAATTGACAAAGAACGTTCAAGATCTTTTCAGCTTTCTGAGGCCCCCTTGAAGTTTGAAAGCAAGGATTAAGTTGAACAGAAATGTACATTGTTTACTGTTCACTTTGTGATTTCTTCTCAGCCTTACAGGTTCTGGTTATGTCTTTACATCCAGTTAATGTCAACTGGAACAAACTTTGGCAGGTGTTCAACATAGCCCAAATCGCTTACCACTTTCAAAAAATTCCTGTATCTGATTCCCCTGTTGACGGCCTCTAGGTTTCTTCAGGCCATGGGTTTTATGAACAAAATGGTACTTGCTAAATCTATGACTCACCCAAGACAGACTGTCTTATCTTTAACCAGTAGCTACTGCAGCTTCCAGCAAGTGCAACATCTTATCTGGGCAGTTCAGTCATTAGCTTGTTTTGATAATGCTTTGAGCAGTGATGCCGAGTTAGTCGTTTTAAAATAATAAAACAAGCCTGCGAGATTTCATTTCACTCACATGAAACAGGATTAAATCCATGGGTTCCAATCAGAAGGCAAAAAACCAAAATGAATAATTCAGGTGAAACTAAGAGAGTTAGAGAAATTGCAGCAATAAAACATCTACCACAACCCCAGGGCGTCACACAATGCTTTTTAGATATTGAAGTACATTGGAAATGGAGCCACAGCTGATGTTAAATAGCAGCAGACAATTTGCACACAGCAAGTTCCCGCAAACAGGTACATGAAATTGACCAGATAATCATTTTGCTTAAAATTGGTTGAGGGATAGACATTACTTGGAGTGCAGAAAAAAAATCCCTTGTTTCTATTCAAAACTTATCATGAAATATACTTGTTGGGGTTACATACCAGAGTTCCAAAGACTTTGTGCAAGTTCATGCTTTACTCCCCCATGTTTCTTGATATGGAGTTAGTAGAAATTAGTCAGAGGCATGGAAACAGACCCTTCGGTCCAACTCGCCTATGCTGACCAGATATTCTAAAGTAATCTAGTCCCATTTGCCCATTGGCCCATATCCCTCTCAATCCTTCCTATTCATATACCCATCCAGATGCATTTTAAATGCTGTAATTGTTCCAGCTCACACCACTTCCTCTGGCAGCTCATTCCACACATGCACCACCCTCTGTGTCCTTTAGGTCCCTTTCAAGTCTTTCCCCTCTCACCCTCAACCTATGCCTTCTAGGTCTGGACTACCCCACCCCAGGGAAAAAGACCTTGTCTATTTACGCTATTCATGCCCCTCATGATTTTATAAACCGTCAATTTTTTATAAACCTCTATAGGTCACCTTGCAGCCTCCGACGCTCCAGAGAAAACAGCCCCAGCTTATTCAGCCTCTCCCTACAGTTCAAACCCTCCAACTCTGGCAACATCCTTGTAAATCTTTTCTGATCCCTTTCAAGTTTCACAACATCCCTCCTATAGTAGGGAGACCAGATTTTCACACAATATTCCAAAGTGGCCTAACCAATGTCCTGTATACCTGCAACATGACCTGCCAACTCCTATACTCAATGCTTTGACCAATAAAGGAAAGCATACCAAACACCTTCTTCACTATCCTATCTACCTGAGACTTTACTTTCAAGGAACACTGACCAGCACTCCAAGGTCTCTTTGTTCAGCAATACTCCCAGGTCCTTACCATTTAGTGTATAAGTCCTGCCTTGATTTGCCTGCCACTCTTCAAGCCATTGGCCCATCTAATCAATTTCCCGTTGCACTCTGAGGTAACCTTCTTCGCTGTCCCCACATATCCAATTTTGGTCTAATCTGCAAACTTACTAACCATACATAAATGGCAAAAAGCAGTGTACCCTACACCGATCCTTGTGGCACACCGCTGGTTACAGGCCTCCAGTCTGAAAAGCAATCCTCCAACAACGCCATCTGTCTTCTTTGTTCATACCGTCAATGTTCTTCTGTAGTTTGCTCATCTGATTAGTCTTCAGCAGAACTCACGTATGATCCTGCCCTTCAATAAGCTACCCCCATTCTCTTATTGCTCCCTTCCCTGGCTGGTGGTGTCTCACCATGTGCAAATTGCAAGTCTATGCTAACCCTCAAAATTACAGGCAGAACTTGTATCTTGAGCTGATGGCTGGGAGCATGGCTATGCTGTATCTTCATCATCACTGGATTCTTACTGTTCACAGACTGGTCAGATTGTATTCCTTGGGTATCCAAATGCAACAGATAAAAAGAGAATGTTGTGTGTCAGATAGAAGGAGTGAAATTAAGGATTGTGTACTTGCAGCACCTAAATTGAAAGAGATTATGGAATTAGGGGAAAGGTGATACGTGAGAAGGATGATTCAGTATGAGGATACCACCACATTCAACTCTTTCAATTTTACTCATTACAGCCTCAGAAGCAGTTATCCCAACAAGGGCCAATACTGTTTCCTACATATTGCATGTTTTCCTCCGATTAGCTCCTACTGTCTCTGTTTCTGCATAGGCTTGCCTGCTGCAGAGTTAAGAGGATATGAATGAGTGTTAAGATTAAGTGGTACTGTAAAAACACAGCAGGTCAGGCAGCATCCGAGGAGCAGGAAAATCGATGGTTCGGGCAAAAGCCCTTCATCAGGAATGAGTGTTGCAGTGAGGAATGCAGATGCTGAAGGTCAGAGTCGAGAGTGTGGTGCTGGAATGAGGGTTGCCAAATCTGCTTGGATGATGTGCCTGCTGTGGTTTAAGTACTGATGGTCTGTGAAAGCTGTTTGTTGTGAGTGTGTAGCCTGTGCTTAGGGGCAGTGCACTATACAAAATGTCATGCAGGAAGGAGATTGTTGGTCAGTGAGTTATGGTGGGGCACTGAATCAAGCAGATTCTGAGACACGTAGTGCATCTTTAAGTACTTATTGAGTCTGTGGATCAAGTAACATCTTGTGAAACTAAGTCAGTGCCATTGGGGATTGATACTGGGAGAAAGTGAGGACTGCAGATGCTGGTGATCAGAGTTGAGAGTGTGTCACTGGAAATGCACAGCAGATCAGGCAGCATTTGAGGAGCAGGAGAATAGACGTTTCAGGCAAAAGCCCTTCCTCAGGAATTATTACTGGACTATTGAGCCAGAGACCCAGATAATGTTTGACAGGGGAAGTGAATGGCCTAATGGTATTATTATTGAACTATAGCACCACAGACCCAGATAATGTTCACAGGGGATTGATACTAGGACGGGTATCACTTGGACACCTGCAGACATAGGACGTCATTCTTTATTTCTACTTGGCCTGTTACTATGAGAAGGTTCTGGAGGCTTGCTGTCACATGTTATACCATTCCTCACAATATTTCACAATCAATGTGGTTTTGTGAAAGGGAACTTTTGTTTTACAAATCTGTTACAGCTTTTTGAAGATGCGAAAAGCATGATAGGTAACAGTCGCCGATCAAGTGTATTTGGATTTATAGAAGACCTTTCAATAAGACAACACATGAAAGATTACTGCTTCACAGCACCAGGGATCTAGATTTGATTCCAGCCTTGGATGACTGGCTGTGTGGAGCTTGCACATTCTCCCAGCATCTGCCTGTGTTTCCTCTGGATGCTCCAGTTTCCTTCCACAACATAAAGATGTGCAGGTTTGAAAATACTAACTTCTATGTAGGGACTAAGGATGTGCAGGGTAGGTGGATTAGCCATAGCAAGTATGGCGTTACAAGGATCGGGTAGGGGTCTGGTTCTGGGTGAGATATCCTTTGGAGGGTCAGTGCAGACTCAGCGGGCTGAATGACCTCTTTCCACACTATCAGAATTCTATGATTCTAAGATATGAGTTCATGATATTTGAGTGTTTTGTTAGAATGGACAGAGATGGACTAGTTGCAAGAAACAGAGTATGGATAAATTGGTAATTTTCAGTTTGGCAAACTGCAAACAGTAGAATGCCATTGGAATCTGTGCTGGGCCTCAAATATTTATAATCTATGTGGTTGAAGAGACAGTGTTACAACCAAATTTGCTGATGGTACAAAGTAAGAAAGCAAGCTGCGAAGTGACTTCGAAAATTCTGCAATGGTGTAAAGTTGAGCCATGGATAAAAATATTTTTAGGGCATGGGTAGATACATTCTTATTAGATTAGATTACTTATTATATTAGATTAGATTAGATTAGATTACTTACAGTGTGGAAACAGGCCCTTCGGCCCAACAAGTCCACACCGACCCGCCGAAGCACAACCCACCCATACCCCTACATTTACCCCTTACCTAACACTACGGGCAATTTAGCATGGCCAATTCACCTGACCTGCACATCTTTGGACTGTGGGAGGAAACCGGAGCACCCGGAGGAAACCCACGCAGACACGGGGAGAACGTGCAAACTC
The DNA here is from genome assembly GCF_004010195.1 of Chiloscyllium plagiosum. Lineage (NCBI taxonomy): Eukaryota > Metazoa > Chordata > Chondrichthyes > Orectolobiformes > Hemiscylliidae > Chiloscyllium > Chiloscyllium plagiosum. The sequence goes on along the minus strand of NC_057739.1, from coordinate 12,975,700 downwards.
CACACAGTCAGTCTCCTGAGGCGGGAATTGAACCCGGGTCTCTGGCGCTGTGAGGTAGCAGTGCTAACCACTGTGCCACCGTGCCGCCCACCACTCTTGTTAGGTAAAAACAATGACTGCAGATGCCGGAAACCAGATTCTGGGTTAGTGGTGCTGGAAGAGCACAGCAGTTCAGGCAGCATCTAAGGAACTTTGAAATCGAAGTTTCAACGTCGATTTCGAACCTTCTTGGATGCTGCCTGAACTGCTGTGCTCTTCCAGCACCACTAATCCCCATTCTTGTTAGTCAAGTGGATGAAAAGTTATTAGGGTAGGTGAGAATATGAAATTGAGATTACAATCAGGTCAGCCAAAATCAGAGTGGCGCGGTGGCTCAGTGGTTAGCATTGCTGCCTCACAGCACCAGGGACCCGGGTTCAATTCCCGCCTCGGGCAACTGTCTGTGTGGAGTTTGCACATTCTCCCTGTGTCTGCGTGGGTTTTCACCGGGTGCTCCGGTTTCCTCTCACAGTCCAAAGATGTGCAGGTTAGGTAAGTTGCCCATGGTGTCAGGGGTAAATATAGAGGGGTGGGTTTCAGAGGGCCTGTTTCCACGCTGTAGGTAATCTAATCTAATCAAAAAATCTCACTGAGGGGCAGAACAAATGTAATAGGCTGAATGACCTACTCTGAAACATTAAAGGGACATTTAATCAACTCTTGTATAGGCACATGGAATTTAGTACATTGAAAGGTAAAACAGATCTTAGAGTAGGATAGAAGGCTGGTACAACATCGAGGGCTGAAGGGCCTGCAGTGTTCTATGTTCTATGTGCTATGTGCATGTTCACAAACATTTGGCAAATGGAGTAAAATATAAATACAAAACATAGGTTGTCAACTTTGTCATGAACGAAAGCAAAACAGCATATCATTTAAAAGGAGAGACAGCGAAGAAATACTGATAACGTGTAGGAATCTGGAACCAGACAGCACAGTTTCAAAACAAGGGCATTGTGTTTAAGATTGATATGAGAAGGAAATTCTTCTTCCAGTGTAGTTTTTGTCACTGAATGCTGCGTTAAAAATGGAGTTGGACAATTTTTTGATTAAGTTGAAATCACACAACACCAGGTTATAGTCTAACAGGTGTATTTGGAAGTACTATCTTGCGGAGTGCTGCTCCTTCGTCAGGTAGCTGTCAATTTTTAGATTGAAATTGGAGTTGAATGCTTGGGAGAATCAGACAGGAAAGTAGAATTAAGGCCATAATCAGATTAATCATAATTTTGTGGAATGTGAGAGCAGACTTGAAGCAATTAAAGACTCACACAGGAACTGCTGTTCCTGTTTCTTATAATCTTAAGTCAGATTCACTTTTGTTCAATTTGAAGTAGCATATGCAGCAGCCAAAAGCAGCTCCCCTTTAAGTAAGCCTGAAGTGACTGCCCACTTTAATGACATACCCTTGCTTCAGCTATTGATACTTTCCAATCAACGTGCTCAGAGATATTATTACAAAGCTCTGAAGCAGCATAGGACTTGAACATAGGTTTCCTGGTTCAGTGGTAGGGACACTACCTGTATACCACAAGAGTTCCTTGATCCAGCTGTAAAGAACAAACTGAAATAAACAAGCACAGGTTAGTTGCACTTCGTGATTCCTCAACTGATTTTTTTTGCGGAGGATGAGTGAATTCAACCCCTTCACATTGACTTTGTTTAATTTTCACACTTAGAATAGAGTCACAGAGATGTACAGCATGGTCCAACTCGTCCATGCCGACCAGATATCCTAAATTAATCCCTTTTGCCAGCATTTGGCTCATATCCCTCTGAACCTTTCTTATTCATATACCCATTCAGATGCCTTTTGAATGTTGTAATTATACCACTACCACCATGTGTAGCACAGTGGTTAGCAACTCTGTCTCACAGTACCAGGAACACAGGTTCAATTCCACCCTCAAGCAACTGTCTGTGTGGAGTTTGCATGTTCTCCCTGTGAGTTAGTAGGTTTCCTTCCATACTCTAAAGATGTGCAGGTTGGGTGGATTGTCTATGATTAAATTGCCCATTGTGTGCAGGCTAGATGAGTTAGCTTTAGGAAATACAGGGTAGGGAAGTGGGTCTGGGTGGGACATTGTTTAGAAGGTTGGTGCAGATTTGATGGGCTGAATGGCCTGCTTCCACACTATAGGGTTTTGATGATAATGATGCCAGAAATGAAACAGAATTAACCCACTTCCTCTGGCAGTTCATTCAGTGAAGGGAAGTAAAGATTTGAAACTCTTTATGCTTCCAACATCATGCTAAATTGTTACTTTCACTCCCACAAGATTAATGTGTAACAGAGATTCACAGAAATGTTCCAGAATGAAAACAACTCAATAGCTTTCCTAATTTGCATTTAACACCATAAATCATTGTCATGCTAAAAAATGTTTAATCAATATTGCTCAAAATTCTAGATAATTAAACTGCAATGCTTGAAATAACCCTCCCTTCTTTGAGTTTGTGCAAAAAGGTGAAAGATAGATTCTCATTTAAATGTGCAGAAGTGTGAGTAATGAAGTTAGTTTTTTATTTTTTGCTGGTTTTGCAAACTCAGAATTTTATAAGATTGAGATGATTAATATGTAAACTCACGTAACTGCTTTTTGTGGCTGCTTTACATTGGCTTTGAAAAACCTGATTACATGGGAGAACTGCGATGTCATATAAAGTACCAGATCAATTATTCTGTCTTTCTTTCCAGTTGCAAAACATTTCTCTAATTATGCCCTTTCATTATTGTTGCAGCAGAACAGTATCTGCCTTTCCAAGAATATTATTGCTTCAATTAACCAACATTAGCACTCCCCTAATTTAAATGAGATTGTAATAAGTACATCAGAAATATAACTTGACTGAATTATGGCCTTTCACTTACTGTACAAATGATGTTAGTAAACCATCTAAATTACGATTTCTTGTTTTACAACATCTGAACCTTGTCATTAACTATAACTTTATTGAAATACTAACGTCCACTGACTGCACCTTCTGACGATGATGGCTTTGAATTAAGGTGCTAAATTGTTAAGTCAAACTTTAAATCTTATGAAAAGCAAAATTCTGCGAATGCTGAAAATCCAAACATGGCTAACAGGACTTTCTGCCGTGTCTGACCCATCTCCTACATGTCTGCCCCCACTCCTCCCCCACCTTCCCAGAACAGCAATAGGATTCTCCTTCGCGTTAAATTCCATACCACAAGTGTCCTCATTCAGAGGATGATTTTCCACGATTTCTTTCAGCTCCAGTCGATGGCATCATTCAACACACCTTCCCCTCCTCTCCACTATCAGCATTCCACAGAGACCGTAGTCCATTCCTCCACCATTTTAACACTTCCTTACTCCCTATGGCATCTTCCAACACAGTCACAGAAGGTGTAACACTTGCCCATTCACTTCCATCCTCCTCACTGTCCAAGTCCCAAAACACATTTTCCAGGGGAATCTGCCTTTTATTTGCCCTTCTTTCCATCTAATCTACTGCTATTTACAATGCGTTCTCCTTGAAACAGTGAGACCAGATGTTGAGTGGGCAATCACTTTGCAGAGCTCTCCCTGTTCTGCCCATAGGAATGCTCCTGACCTCCCTGCTGCTTTCCAGTTTTATAAACCACCTTGCTCTAATGCTAACATTTCTGTGGCAATATTTCAATGAAGAAAAACATAACTCTGGGATAACATCTCATTTTCCCACCGAGGCACTTTACAGCCTTGAGGTCTTAATGTTGAATTCAGTAACTTAAGAAAATGGCTGCATTATGCCTCTGCTTCATTTTTCTTACATTCTTTCCCTATCCTAACACCTCCACCCCATGTCAGAACCTTGCCCTGTTTCTACTTTGCTCTGAGTATACAGGATCTATTCTCGCTTTTTCATAGTTTAATTTACACTCATTTTACATTTATTTTCCTCTGACACAACCAGGAACAACCCGTTTGTGTTTGTTTTTCCATAGATCTGCCCCATTGCTCCTCCTCTACCCCTCTTAAGACTCTAAAACTAAATTATTTCCAAGATATTTTAGCTGTGAGGAGTCATACTGAACTCACAATGTTAACTTGGTTTCTGTCACCAGATAGCTGACAGATTTGTTGGGTTCCCCAGCATTCTCCGGGTTTGTTGTAAATTCCATTTGTTCACCCTCACTCCAGTCTCACCTCCCTCACACAGTGGCAAAGATTTCTAGGTTAATAAATCATGGCATTCCATTTTGTGATGGTGTGGGAATAACTAGCCAGGCTCACAGGAACGGAAGCTGTTTTTATTAGTTATGGAGTGGGGTTATTCATGATACCTACAGGAAAACATCAACATGGAAGGAAAAAGAAAAACTCTTATGGCACTCTTGTAGAACTGATCTGTTGATGCCAGTATTGGACTCGGGTGGACAAAGTCAGAAGTGAATGACACCAGGTTATAGTCCAATAGGTTTAGTTGAAATCACAAGCTTTTTAAGTGCTGCTCCTTTGTTAAGTGAAGTTCTGCCCTTGTAGAAACAAAGAGGATTCTCAGCAGTAAATTCTTCATGAAACATAACTATTTGCAAAACTTCTGTCTTAAATTGAAAAATGAAAGGCTTTGGAATTTCACCATAGCATTTTAGCAGAAGGCGGATTATGGTATTGGTCTTGAATTTCTCTCTTTATTTTAGATGAGATAGCACCTATTTGAAATGGATATAATATGAATGGAGGAATAATAATCAGAGGAATTTTCAATGAACATAATAATATTTTCACTCAATTCCTGTTGCTGACTTCTGCACCAAAGCTGTTTTCTTCTTGATGAAAACACTTATAAACTTACCAAGATTCCTCACTGGACTTGTCAGTGAGTGTTTACAAACCAGGGTTGAAATTAGGAGAAGTCAGCAATTTATATCAGAAAGGCCATGGCAAAACATCAGCTGCCAAATTTCACCAAGTCTGCGTCAAATTGGTGGCATAGTCCAATTCCAGCTTTCATATGATTTAACTTTGTTTGCTCTTAAGTCAGGATATTGTGGCAAGTGACAACAAGCAATTCTTTAACATTGGAAGCTAAAGAATTGATTGCTTTACATCCCAGTCCAAACCACCAGTATTCATCAAAGCTCTTCATATATATTAAACAAAACACTTCCTTCAGCTGACATGCAATAATAATAGAGTATTTTAACAAAACAAGAAACAATGTATTGTGATATTTCAAGCTCTCATTATACCATGATTGGTTCTGTGATTAAACCTTGCGGTAAAGAGCAAGATTGATGCTTTTGAAGTGGTTGTGCAGGAAATGGAAAAGCAAAGAGCTACATCTTTTCTGGGACGTGCTGCACTTAAAGCCTATTTTAATATGGGTTTAATTTGGAGGGATTTGGAGACTTTTTTAAAATTTCCTTTGTAAACGTAAGGATCTAATTAATCTTCTGAGGCTCTTCTCATCTAAAATTCTTAAAATTTTGATCCATTAAATTTTCTTTTCAGGTCAAATGATCACAGGATTAGTCTTCATTTGAAATTCAACAATGATGCGATATTCTCACCAATGAAATTAAAATTCTAAATTACTGATGAAAAGAAACAATGTACTTACAACATATGATCTGAATTATTCTTAAGTATTCTTTAGCTATGTGCATCCACCTACTTGTCTGGTTAGGTTGCCTTGACTATGCATTATGTTGGTGGAAGATGCCATGAACCCACTGTTGAGACTATGGAAGTCAGAAAGAGGAGACTAATTTGCTCAGTGCTTGTGCACCATTTCTAAAAATGAGGAGTAAACATTATTACCTCTTGCTTCTTTTGCACATCTGTTTAAATCATTGCCCTCTTGTTGGGACCTGGAATACCTTCTCTTAATCTACTGCATCCACCCAGCTCATGACTTTGAAAACCTTGATCAAACTCCCTTTGAGCCTGCTTCTCTGCAAGGAAAACAGTCCCAATATTTTCAATCTATTCTCATTCCTTGAACCATTTATGTAAATTGTTTCTGCACTCTCTCGAATGTGTTTACATCTTTCCAAACTGCAGTACCAACAACTAACCACAGCACGCATACTAAGATGAGTTTAACATCAACTCCTTGCTGTTGTACTCTATGCCCCTAAGTAATAAGGATGAGAAAATTATGATTTATCAATTGCTTTCTGCACTTGTCCTGCCATCTTCAGTGTTCAGTGCACATACATACACAGCTCCATCTGCTTCTGCACCCCATTTAGAATTGTACCTGTTACGTCATATTGTCTTTCAAAGTTAATCCTACCAAAAATGCATCACCTCACAATTCTCTGCACTGAACTTCATATGCCAATATCTGCCCACTGCTCCAGCTTGTCAATGTCTTTTTGGAGTTCCATACTGTCCTCACATTTTATAATTCGTCCAGGTTTCTCTGTCATCTGCACACTTTGAAATTCTCCTCTGCACAGCAATATCCAGATTATTAATATGCATCAAGAAAACTCAGCGCACTTTCCCTTTATTCCAATGAAAAGTCATATCGGACTTGAAGCTATTTCTAATAACTATTTCTCTCTTCACAGCAGCTTGTCAGGCATGTTGAGTTTCTCCAGTACATTCTGAATTTATATGCCATAAAGTCAGAGGTCACATGACACCAGGTTATACCCAACGGGTTCATCTAACATTGCAAGCTTTCGGAGTGCCACTCCTTCGTCAGATAATTGCAATAAACTATAGTTTGCTAATGATGAATGCTCCTTCTAGTAAGACCAGGAAGTGGTTTTCTTCTACCTTACTAGAACCAGCAGGTCAAGCTGTTTCCTAAATTTAAAGAAGATGGGAGACATAATCACAAAAGCGTCATCACCGGCAGCAGTGCATACAGCTGGCATGACCACAGAAGGAGTGTGGGGGGCTGCGGATTTGATTTGAGTGCTTATACTTGATAATGAGCAGCACTGTGATATCAGCTTTAAGTCTCCAGTTTGTAAAGCACAGTCGTCAGTAGCTGAAGATTTTAAAAGTTCACAGGCAAAACTCACATGGTAATCCTCAAGAAGGAAGAATAAACTAGTAAATAAAAAAGCATTTAAAATCTGGTAAGAGATACACTGCAACAGCAGAATTAACAAACCCTTGAGGTGGAGGATGAAAAACGACAAAGCTGATGCAGGGTTGAATTGTGACGAGGTGGTCTGTTTGAGTGATCTCACGTTGGAGTTCAGCCCTGAGACATCTGCAGATCTGAGTAAAGCTTAAAATCCCTCCAGTAGGCCAATGAAAACATGAAAATGGTGTAATAATCTAGGCTGCAAAAGTAAAAAGCTAAAAAAAAGATTGTTTGCAGCTCAGATTAAGTGTCAACACCACAGCAACCAGGCACAATGACAGAATCAGGGGTGAGGAGTCACAGAATAAATAATAATTTGAGATTGCAAACCCAGGGACATTGTAGAGTCAGTAATTAAAACCTTAACATTGGCAGATTAAAAATGTAACAAAAAATGGATGCTGCCTGACCTGCTGCGCTTTTCCAGCAACACATTTTCAGCTAAAAATGTAACAAGGCAAGAAAGTTTGGAAGAATTTATTCAGCACCCGAAATGTTTTGCAAGATCCATGGTAATGACTGGCATCATTTATTTAAACTGCAGGGAGCAGGAAATGTGCAGTAAAATTCTGATTAAACCAGCAATTATTTATTCAAGCAGGAGTCATTCCATAAAACCATTAAATTTCAGAAATCATTTGTTAGGCTATAAGCACTAGAATTCCTACAATGTCTGGGAATACTCTATTTTATCTGTGTCAAGCCAGCAATGGTCCATTTTAACCACGAGAGTTGGAAATCCTGTATTTTGCCTCCTTAGACAGAAAATCATTCCGTATGGTAAGGAAGAGAGGTAAAACTGCCCTTTCTATCAAGTAAAACCTTTTAAAGCAGGCAAAGTAATCACATTAGGAAAACATAGCACCAGGAACAACAGCTGGAAGATTACAAGGTGCAGTGTCAAGAAATGCTGTGCTGGAAAAGCACAGCTGTTCAGGCAGCATCCGAGGAGCAGGAGATTTGACATTTCGAACATAAGCTCCTCACCTTCCTGATGAAGGGCTTATGCTCAAAATGTCGATTCACCTGCTCCTCGGATTCTGCCTGACCGGCTGTGCATTTCCAACACCAGACCTTTTGACTCAGATCTCCAGCATCTGCAGTCCTCACTTTCTCCGAAAAGGTGTAGTTGCCTATGATGAGAGATGAGAAAGTACAAAGTTTTCCTCTTGCAGTGATCTCATGCTATTTTCAAACAGAGTGGCACAGTGGTTAGTGTTGCCTCACAGCGCTAGAGATCCGGGTTGAATTCCCGCCTCAGGTGACTGACTGTGTGGAGTTTGCACATTCTCCCCGTGTCTGCATGGGTTTCCTCTGGGTGCTCCAGTTTCCTCCCACAGTCCAAAAATGTGCAGGTCAGGTGAATTGGCCATGCTAAATTGCCCGTAGTGATAGGTGAAGGGGTATATGTAGTGGAACAGGTCTGGGTGGGTTGCGCTTCGGTGGGTCGGTGTGGACATGTTGGGCCGTAGGGCCTGTTTCCACACTGTAAGTAATCTAATCTAATGTTTAGAAATGTAAGTAATCTAATCTAATGTTCAGTTCTGGCCGTCAAGAGGAGATTCTCACTCGCCAATTGTCAAGCTGATCAACTCAAATCTCAACTCATAAACGTGCCATTGTTTTTGCTGCTATCAGCCTTGAGGAAACAATTCCTTCCGTGATAGCTAAAGCTCATACCTGGCCACACCAGCTCACTATGTGCTCCGATGAACCGCCAAGGTGAGCAGCCAGAGTCATATCTCCACTGCACCAGCCACGCACACACACACTGGCATCCGATACCTGCCTGTTCCTTACACCTCCATGGCACCTCTCAGAGGACATCCCTGCCCTGTACCAGACCATCCACCAATTCCTCCAGCTCTCTTGTCTGTGAAGTGGGATGCCAATTTCTCCTTCTCTTCCCCATCTCGGGTAAATGTCACAAACCGTGCAGCACCAGACTGACATCACTTCCCCCCGCCTTTTAAAGATGCTGTGAGGACATGGGATACCACTCTATTTTTGACCTGTGGCAGTAATGAACATAAAGGACATCACAGAGGCAGGGTAGGCTGTTAATGAGATGAGATTGGGATGATAGTATAACAAATCCTGCTAGTTCTACCAGTCAAGCCGTCCATGAAACTAAACGGAATTGATATTGACAAAATAATAACCTTCAGCCAAGATTCCCAATAGCTGATATCTTATTGAGGCCTGTGCTCAAGTGATCAAGCAATCGGGCCCAGCAGAAAATTGGTCAAATCAAGCCAGCAAATGTTGACACCAGAGAACAGTCAAAATGAAGATCAAAAAGTTTATAAGGGTTTGGGCGGAACCATTCACAACTGGCCCGAGGGTTGTGTATTGGAAAACTGGTCAGTCAAACTTTCTGGCATCTTGATTGCCTGAGTAGATGCACTTTACACCTCCCAGCGTAGCAACAATGAAGAGTAATGGCGTTGCCCCACTGGATGATTTGTACCTTGCTCGTGACACCATTGGTCAAAGGTAATGAGCAGGCACTTGTTGGCTTCAGCTGACTGCTTGCCCCTCAAAACTGCCATCCTGGACACTCAGTGTCAATATCACATGGCACATCCAGGGCATTGGTTGTATGTGCTGGACATCCATGGATCTCAGCATCCAATCAGTGCCAGCCTCTCAGAACCTTTATGGTATTTCACCGATCTGGTCGAAGGATGTGTCTGAACTTTAAAGCCGCAGTGCGGGGTGCACTGGAACTTGGAATTGCAAAGTGTAGTTCATCTATCTGTGAGGTTTCTTTATGCTACAGTGTTGGTAAGGATTTTTAGTGCCTGGTAACATTCCCAGTAGCTGTGCTGGTTTCTCATGAATTGTTTATAGTTTTCTTTCAGACTTCTGCATCAACCACCATCTGAATGGCTTTCTCTGGAGTCCACTCTTTTTTGAAGTGTGTTATAACATAACTTGAAAGGGTGTGCTGACTGTACTGACTGGAATAAGGGTCAGGCAGGTGGATCTCATAGAATATGTGTCCCCTGATTGGGGCTGTTAACTTGGTTCAATTAGGGTGTCCTGGCTGACAGATATAAACAGGAATGTCAGCGATTCAGCTCACTCTAGGAGCTGACTCTGAGCTAGCTGGGTCAGTGTCATATACTATGCATGTGTAAATAAGGGATTGCTTTGTGACAGGATACTAGCCTTTGTGGAGTTATTTCAGTGGTGACGAGAGAAAAATACACCCCTGAAGAGATTCGCTCTTTAGTTGGGGTGAGCATTTCAGGCATGAAACCACTATTTGGGAAGTTTGACTTGTTCAATCCTGCCATTGAAGACTGGGCCCAATGTACACTTTGCATGCAGGGATATTGCACACAGCTCATGGACAGGGCCAGGCCACATCTCAAGCTACTTGATTGTTATTCTCACCCTCATTATGTAAGCATCATGCTCCATGTCCACTTTCCTCAATGCCAAATTATGAGTGGCACTCCTTTGCTGTCTCAAGTCCATCATTTTGGCAGCAACTGCAATGGCCTGCCAGCCCCGGATCCTCGAGAAAATTTTAATCAGTTGGATGATGCTTGGTTTTCTTTTGGGGTTTTGCTGTGGGCCAAATTAGAGACTCTCTGTTCAGGATATGTCCTGAGTGAAGCTATGCAATTGCTTCCTTTCAACTGGTATCCCCCAAGCTCAATCAGCCTAGCAAGATGGTCCACTTCCATTAGAACACCCTGTAAGTCATAAGCTGCACTTGCTACATTATCCAATGACAACGCCAGTTGCAGTGCCTGTTTGAAGTCCTATTGGGCTTCAGCCAGTAGGTGCTCTTGCAGTTTCACACCAGAAATATCACATACTAAACACTCTCACAGCATCTCACTTAGGGTTAAACCAAAATCACATGCCTCTGCCAGTCATCTTAACCTCATCAAAAATCCTGATACGGATACCCCTGATTTTCAAATTGCCGCATAAAACCGATAGTATTTCAGAATCAGAGGAATCTTGGGGTCATAATAACCCTTAGCTAAATCTAACAACTCTTGAAAGGATTTAGTATCTGTTGCCACAGGGAATGTCAGGTTTCTAATAACTGAAAAAGCTGCAGGCTGTCAGGAGAATTACCCATTGTGTTCATCAGCCCAAATGTGATTTGCCTCAGAAAAATAATGCAGTCTTTCCACATACTGGGCCCAGTCTTCAATGGCAGAATTGAACAAGTCAAACTTCCCAAATAGCAGTTTAATGCCAGAAATGCTCACCCCAACTGAAGAACGAATCTCTTGAGGGGTGTATTTTTTCTCTCATCGCTACTGAAATAAATCCACAAAGGCCGTTATCCTGTCACCAAACAACCTCTCATTTACACGTGCATAGTACATGACACTGACCCAGCTAGCTCAGAGTCAGCTCCTAGAGTGAACTGAATCTCTGACATTCCTTTTATATCTGTCAGCTAGGACTCCCTAATTGGACCAAGTTAACATCCCGAGTCAGGGAACATATATTCTATGAGATCCACCTGCATGAACCTAATCCAATCACTACAGTCAGCACACCCTTTCAAATTATGTTATGACACACTCCAAAAAAGAGTGGACTCCAGAGAAAGCCATTCAGATGGTGGTTGATGCAGATGTCTGAAAGAAAACTTCAAGCAGTTCATGAGAAACCAGCACAGCTACTGGGAATGTTAACAGACACTAAAAGTCCTTATCACCACTGTAGCATAAAGAAACCTCCCAGATACACACAATGCCCTGCTATTAAAGATTAATATCTTGTCCGTCTCATAGTGGGTCACTTTCAGAAAATGTGCAAAATATGATAGTGTTTCACAAAATCAAGAAATCAAATAACTACTCACATGAATGGCACAGTGGTTAGCACTGCTGCCTCACAGCGCCAGAGACCCGGGTTCAATTCCCGCCTCAGGCGACTGACTGTGTGGAGTTTGCACGTTCTCCCCGTGTCTGCGTGGGTTTCCTCCGGGTGCTCCGGTTTCCTCCCACAGTCCAAAGATGTGCAGGGTCAGGTGAATTGGCCATACTAAATTGCCCATAGTGTTAGGTAAGGGGTAAATGTAGGGGTATGGGTGGGTTTCGCTTCGGCGGGTTGGTGTGGACTTGTTGGGCCGAAGGGCCTGTTTCCACACTGTAATCTAATCTAATCTAATGAAGAGGGTTAATGAGGTAAAGTAAGATTGAAGGATCAGAAGATAAACCAAAATTGCTTATTGCGAAAACAGGTTTTAAGGACCCTCACTTTTGGTAATATGATTTTTATACCAATGGTTATCTCACAGATTTCAATTTAGTCACAAAAGACAGTGTCACTCTATTATCAGATCATGAGCTATGGTTAAGAAACACTTTATACAGCCAAACATAGAAGCACAGCTTATGACTGAAGGTATGCTATAAGTCTCTAAAAAAGGGAATGCCAAATTGCAGAAAAACTGTATGTACTTTACAATCTAGAATTCTCACTCTAGACAAGGCAAGCACATATGGACGTCTTCAAACAACATAAGAAGTTAACCTATATAAAATTTAAGAACAGCTAGTTAAGGAATAAAGGACAGACAATAGAATATTTCATAGAGCACCCTAGACTCATGGCAGAATCTAAAAAAGAATAGAATCCATTGTGAAAAGTAGCATTAACATCAGAAATTGTTTTGTGTTGTCAACAAGATGGGAAGCTGTGACCGACATTGGATTTGCACAAATGTTTGCCATTGCTATCAACATTGAACAGCACTCAGAATGCGAGAACCTGAAAGGTCCAAAAGCAAAAACAGAAAATAGATAATGAACAACATTACCATTTGAGGCAACTGATGAATCAATAACTGATGGAACTTGGAGTGTAACATAACTTAGCGAACAAATGCTATAACAGAATGAAGTCAAATGTAGATGCAGAGGTGACTCTGAAAAGGCAGGTCCATTTAAGATATACAACTCCCTTATCTTTACAGAAAGGTTTAATGAAAGTATTGAGTCAAGGAAGAAGCAACCGTCAAATGGCAGAACTGAGGATATGAACTCATTGCTTTCTCAATAATCCACATGTTGAAGTAAAAGGTTCACCTTCTGCAGCACACAAATTATGAATAAAAATCTGCTGACACAATCTCATGGAAGCCACCACTGAGAAGAGATGACCAATGTCCTACAATCCACTGTACTGCAAAGAAATAATTGTTGGTTTCTGCAGTGGAGATGCCCACTATGAAGGAAATTAAATAGACCCACAGACTTCAGAACTGTCAGCAGGAGAACCAAAGTCATTGGTCCTCCACCAAATAATTTACCAGTTTTCCAGGTCTGAAGCAAACACTATTCTGGGTGAATCGTGAAACTTCTACTTTGTGTGAATTTGTGACATCAAGGAGTTTGGAGGAAGGGTAGTGGAAAATGTAATTACATCCATAAATGTATAATATACAACATTAGAAAATAGGTTAGTGATAGATATTGGATATGTTACTGAAAGAGTCTGAACATGTTAAAATTAAGGAATGTTATAAGGATCATCCACTATGATGATGTCATATGGACTTGTGAACAAGAATAGTCCAAGGTCTTGAAGGAGTGAGACCTAACATCTGGTCTCCCAAAGATCATTGTAACAATGTCTATCACATCAATGTAACCTATAGATAGTTCCAAATATCAATAAACTATATCTGTTTTTCTAGTTAGACCATGACGTGTTTTTTTTTTCTTGACCACACTTGACAAAGCAGACCCTGCAGTTTCCTACAGTTCAACATGATACTGGCAGTAATCTTCATCATGAGCAGGAGCTTCTACATTGTAATGAGCTGGCACGCCCATAAAACCAGTTATGAACAAGATATATCCCAGCTTTTACATGCCAGCAAGCAAATCACTTGTCAACACATAAGTGTTGGACTGAACCGGAATAGAATGTACCAATGAATCCATATTGTCACAATCTTCTTGAGGAGAGAAGTGAAAGAAATTGAAAGGAGATGCTGAACTACATAAATAAAACATGATTTCAGCTGATGTATTCAATTCTTGAAACTGCTAAAATGATTTCACTTTAATTTAACAATTTAATCCATGTATGACATGTGTCTCATTTCCCTCATGCTGAGCTGTAAAATCCTGCAGAAGAAAATTTTAAGCATGGTTACCCTATCAAAGATAAAGTGAGATATTGAAAACACCAAAGTGAGATGATTTTTGCAATGTCGATCATTAAACATTATTGCAGAAATAATGCACAACAAAATGGTACAGATTCTTTCACATTTCATGGTTAACATTAAGGTAATAATCTCTGAGGCATCAATCATACTGTGACAATTACTGTGACATGATTATGTTCGTAAAGCCACTGGTATCATTTGAGAATAATGAATAGAGTTGGTTTAACTGAAACAATGAAAATGTTATCATGACACAGAGTATTAGTTTCAGAGACAAATAAAACATTCGTAAGGAACACATCTTGTTCATTTACTGTACTATCAATATTAAAAGCATTCCAAATATTCATTCTCCAAAAAGCTCCTCAGGGGTTTATTAGATTACCTACACCCAATCCCGCTGACATCTTAACACATCTCACCTATTTCTCTGGGATGTCACCAGTCTGTTGCTGGAATGTTGTTAGATTTATAGAACCAATGTGAAATTTCAGAAATTCTATGCCTGCAAACACTTTCTATGTGCTTTTATTTCCCTCATTACAAATTTGAGCCCACATGTTTAGCTCCAGTGATTTAAACTTATTATCTTCAAATGACATTTTCTAGCCAATGGTGACACTGTGGCACCTCAATGTATTATCTCCCAGTGCTGAGCTTTTACTGCAGAGAAACTTCTATTGTTGGGCTTTCCATATTTTCCATGTTGGTCTGTTTTTCCAACTGAGGTTGGCACAGTGGCTCAGTGGTTAGCACTGCTGCCTCACAGTGCCATGGACGCAGGTTCGATTCAAACCTCGGGCGACCATCTGTGTGGAGTTTGCACATTCTCCACGTGTCTCCATGGGTTTCCTTCGGGTGCTCTAGTTTCCTCCCACACTCCAAAGATATATGGGTTAGGTGGATTGGCCATGTTAAATTGCTCATGGTGTCCTTGGATGTGCAGGTTAGATGCATTAGTCAGGGGTAAATGTGGAGTAATAGGGGAATGAGTCTGGGTGGGTTACTCTTTGGAGGGTCAGTGTGGACTTGTTGGGCCTGTTTCCACACTGTTGGGATTCTAATTCTTAAGTATAAAACCATTGACATTCTATGCAATTACCATTGCTGAATATCAACACTATCAATAATTGCCTAGAAACTAAATTGGAGGAGAAAGTGAGGACTGCAGATGCTGGAGATCAGAGCTGAAAATGTGTTGCTGGAAAAGCGCAGCAGGTCTGGTAGCATCCAAGAAACAGGAGAATCGATGTTTCGGGCATAAGCCTTGGATGCTGCCTGACCTGCTGTGCTTTTCCATCAACACATTATCAGCTAGAAACTAAACTGGACCAACCAAATAAATTCCGTGGCTACACAAAGCAAGTTAGAGGTTTTAAATTCTTCAGTGAGTGCTAAAGTCTGACCAACACCTACCAGACACAAATCAGGAACATGATGGAATATTATGCATTTTTTTCAATGAGTGAGACTCCAATTGCATTCAAGGAGTTCAACATCGTTCTGGACAAAATACCTTACTTGATTGGCATCCTTTCTACTACTTTAAGCATTCAGTTTCCCCACAAATTATTGGGGAAACTATTTGTAAGGTGCACTGCACTAACATACCATGGCTGCTACAACTGCACCTTCCAACTGCATGGTCTCTGATACTAAGGGAGGACAAGGGCACTAGTAGCACCACCACCACCACCACTATTTGTAGTGTGTGGCAGACCTTGACTTGGATTCATATCGCTACTCCTTCACTGTTGTTGAGCAACATCCTGAACCTCCCTTTCTAATGCACGTCACATGGGATTTTGCAGCACTTCAACACGATGGATTATGGTCACCTTCTGAAGGGCAATGAGGGACAGACAACAAATGCTGTGAGAGAGTGAGGACTGCAGATGCTGGAGATCAGAGTCTAAAAGTGTGGCGTTGGAAAAGTACAGCCGGTCAGGCAGCATCTGATGAGCTGTCCTAGCTACTAAGGCTCTGTCAGACATTGATATTCACGGATGTACATTGAACAAATGCAACTATTATTGAAAAAGAAAGTTATAATTTTAAAATAGTGACTGAATGAAGGCTGCATACCTTGTTTCAATTACATAGCTTTTCTCTCTTCTTTTTTCTTTGAGGCCACACTTGGCATTTCCTCCCAAGATGCAGAAGTTCTAGCTCCACCTTCCAATTTTATTCATATGAACTCAGAATAAATTGAAAAACTGTGAGATGCTCTTGTAGCTTTTTTCTCTTTCATTTCTGTTTATTCTAAACTTTTGTCCTGTCTAACACTGATTTGTTTTCCCCAGTCCATTACAAAATATTTACACCTATTTGCTCATTCCTGATTAGCCCCTAGACCCTTTGTAATTATAGATTAGATTACATTACATTACATTACAGCGTGGAAACAGGCCCTTCGGCCTAACAAGTCCACACCGACCTGCCGAAGCGCAACCCACCCATAAGTCCATTACAAAATATTTACACCTATTTGCTCATTCCTGATTCCTGATTAGCCCCTAGACCCTTTGTAATTATAGATTAGATTAGATTACATTACATTACAGCGTGGAAACAGGCCCTTCGGCCTAACAAGTCCACACCGACCTGCCGAAGCGCAACCCACCCATACCTCTACATTTACCCCTTACCTAACACTACGGGCAATTTACCATGGCCAATTCACCTGACTTGCACATCTTTGGACTGTGGGAGGAAACCGGAGCACCCGGAGGAAACCCACGCAGACACGGGGAGAATGTGCAAACTCCACACAGTCAGTCACCTGAGGTGGGAATTGAACCTGGGTCTCAGGCGCTGTGAGGCAGCAGTGCTAACCACTGTGCCACTGTGCCGCCCACTTGTTGAATTTTACATTGCTTCTCAAACTCATTGACTGCCTGTAATATTCTTGATAATCAACCTGCCACTATTTATTCCTGACTTCCAGACCCCCGGCAGTTGTTTCACATTTCACAATCCTCAATTTCCTATAGCTGTATCTTCATGTTTAATATGGCAAAATGATTTTTTGATTAGGATTTATTTCATTCATTAGACAGTCAACTAAGGCAGCCCTTCACTGCATATTTGTTTTCTAATTAATTATTTGCCTAATTGACTCAGCAAGATTTTGATTTGATTTGATTTTGATTTGATGCACCTCGACACAGTGAAAAGTGTTGCTTTGCGAGCAGTACAGGTGGATCATACCTTACAAAGTGCATTAGGATAATAGAACAGAGCAAACAATGCAATGTTATGCCTGAAGAGAAGGTGCACAAACAGCGAGATCAACATTAACTTTAAAATTTGAGAGGTCCATTCAGAAGTCTCATAAGATATTAAACCTACTCTCGGCAATTATCCATCATCCGGAATTCTCCAGAAAGATCCAACTTGGCCATTCTGTCTTTCATGCACTTAGCTCATCGACTTATCTCCTCAATAGCCGTCAAAGAGACATTTAGGATGTGCTTATTTGGAATAGTACTGTAGGCATTGTTGTCAAAAAGGCCATGGTTTCTTTCTGATGTGGTGTTTGTGGTTTGCTGAATTGTATCTGTTGTGATTGATATGGCATCAGAAGTTGGTCTAAAATGTTTTGAGACAGTAGGTCAGCAAAGTTTGTCTGTTCTGGGTCAGAAGTAGAGATTCTGTTCCAGATCAGAAGATTTGGGCATTGGAATCAGGAGACTGGAGTGATTGTAATGAGGTCAGCCAGATGAAGCTCATAGAATATGAGTTCCCTGATTGGGGCTGTTAACCTGGTTCAATCATGGAGTCCTGGCTGACAGATATTAGATTAGAATCCCTACAGTGCAGAAACAGGCCCTTCGGCCCAACAAGTCCCCACCGACCCTCCGAAGAATAACCCACCCAGACTAATGCACCTAATACAATGGGCAATTTAGAATGGCCAATTCACCTGACCGGCACATCTTTGGAATGTGGGAGGAAACCGGAGCACCCGGAGGAAACCCACGCAGACACGGGGAGAATGTGCAAACTCCACACAGTCACCAAGGCAGGAATCAAACCTAGGTCCCTGGTGCTGTGAGGCAGCAGTGCTAACCACTGAGTCATCGTGCAAACAGGAGTGTCAGTGGTTTTATTCACTCTGAAAGCTGGCTCTGAGGAAGCTGAATCAGTATCAAGTACTATGCACATGTAAAAAAAGGATGACTTGGTGACAGGATACTGGCCTCTGTCAAGCTATTTCAGAGATATTCTTTTTGTACAATGCAGTTACTTCAGATCTCTATGATCTAGTTGCTTTTGGCCATCTCTCTTGTGTGTGTTTAATGACTTAATTTAACTTCTGAGATACTGAAACCACTGGCAATTGTTGTATATTGATTCACTGCAGAATTTCCGATGTGTCAAAATTATGAACTGCCTTCTTAATTTCCAGGTTCCAGCAACAGTTGTTTAATCATATGTTCGGAGAGCAAAGCACCTGTATCATACATGTGACGTTATTCTACTAATCACTTTGATTTCAAGAGTCAATCAAGCTTTTTTAATATAAAAGCAACATGCCAAAGACAGTGGGAAGTATGGCACAGTGGTAATATCCCTAACCCTGGTTTGGGAGGCCTGGGTTCAAGTCCCATGTGCTGTAGAGGTGTGTAATAACATCTCTGAACAGGCTGATGATAAAAATAGGTTAAAAAGTAATAAGTTGCTGAAAATCTGAAATAAAAGCCAAAAATGTTAGAAAGAAAAAAATACATCAGGCAGAGTCTTGGAGAGACAAACATGTTAATGTTTCAGGCTATCAATTTCATTAGTAGTGCTTTTAGCAATGAATGCTTTCAAGAAGGAGTTAGATATAATTCTCACGATAAAGGGATTGAAGGATACAACGCGAAAATGAGAACAGGGTATTGAGGTGGATGATTAGCCATGAATCATATTGAGTGGTGAAACAGGTTTGCTGGGCTGACTTGTTTGCTATCCGAATGGTCCACTCCTGCTCCTATTTTCAGTAATTCTCTCTCCACAGGGGCTATGACTTTTTAGATTTTGAATATAGCAACAGTGTTGAGTTTTGCATCTGGGATATGATGCAGGACTTTATTCCAATGAATGATTTCAGTGTTGTGTTTGCGTCCTATAGATGTGCATAATGAGGATTCTGTCACACAGGTTAGCAGCCTTTCAGGATTTCCCGTCTATTGAGTATAGGATTGATTGTGGGGCCATTCTGCTCACAAATTCCATAGAGGCATTTCCAGGAGCTAAATAAACAAATCCAAAAAAATTTGAAGACTCATTTACATCAAACTTCAGGTGAGAAACAATTAATATGCCATAAGCTTTGGAATATTCAATGCACTCCATAACTTCACTACTTATTAATAAAGTTAATGATTGCAAATTTCAAACTGTTTCTACCCATCTTTTCATCTTAGACTACTTATATTGCATTGGCAGCAATTGTCTCTCCTGTACGTAATTTAAGGTGTACATGAATCTTCTACATACAAGGATTAATGCACATTAAAAAAATGTTATTGACAGTTGACCTTCTCCTTTTCTCGGGAAGTTTGATCAGATTGATCCCATGATACATCAGCGACATATTGTGAATCTGAAATTTTTAATACAAGGTGGAAAATACACAAAACATATTCAGTCTAGAATGTCAAGCCTTACGCATTTTTCAAAGCCTTATGCATTTTCAAAGAAGCATTTATCTGTATAGGAATAGCTGGAGAGACTCTTAAAAGTCAAAAGTATTAACAACATAAAAGAAAATGAAACTTTGTACTAATAGTTTAATCTAAAAAGTGTAATCTGATCAGAATTCAAACACTGAATCAAACAACTGCGCTGAAGAAATACTCAACCTACAAGTAAGATATAAAGGTAACAAATAACTGCAAGTTGTTTCAGAGGAGGATACAAACAGATCAGTTCTTGTCATTTGATCCTATTCTTCTTGTGAATCTTCATTTACTGTTGACAAATATTGTGCTAGTGATGCACAGCAATATTTGAAAGGTACACAATTGATTCCTTTTTATAGGGTCAAAATGCATGGTTCCTTCAGCTAGTTAATTCTAAATCTGCCCTACTATCAGATACAATGACATCCATTGCATCTGCAACTCTTTCACAATAGCACCACAATCAGTTACGAGAGGCAATTACATACCCATGCTCCAGCCCCCAGACTAACAAATAGAACATAGAACAATACAGCACTGGAACAGGTCCTTTGGCCCTCGATGCTAAGCCAAATGTGCTCCTAAGTTAAACTAATCTCTTCTACCCGCCCTTCCAGCTGAGCTGCAAGGTTTATTTTCAGACATTGTGTCACCATACTTGGTAACATATTCAGTGAGCCTTCGGATGAAGCACTGTTAATAATTCCTTTTTTCTATTTATATATTTGGGTTTTTTTGGGTTCGAGGTGTTGTTTCCTGTGGTGATGTCATTTCCTATGGTGATGTCATTTCCTGTTCTTTTTCTCAGGGTTTGGCAAATTGGGTCCAAGTCAACATGTTAGTTGATAGAGTTCTGGTTAGAATGCCATGCTTCCAGGAGCTCTCGTGTGTGTCTCTGTTTGGCTTGTCCTAGGCTTTGTCCTAGTCAAAGTGGTTCCTTTCCTCATCCATATGTAAGGATACTAGTGAGAGAGGGTCATGTGGTTTTGTAGCTAGTTGATGTTCATGTGTCCTGGTGGGTAGTTTTCTGTCTATTTGTCCAATGTAATGTTTGTTACAATTCTTGCACGTAACATTGACTTGGACCGGATTTACCACCCCCTCATAAAAAGAACAGGGAATGACATCAACATAGGAAATGACATCACCAACCCAAAGAAATCCAAACATATAAATAGAAAGCAGGGATCATCAGTAGTGCTTTGTCCGGAGGCTCACTGAAGATGTTACCTAGTATGGTGATGAAACATCTGAAAATGAACCTTCCATCTCAACGAGCAAACCTACATCCAGGATATAGGTTATTGTATGATAGCAATTAGCTATGAGAAATTGAGGACTGCAGATGCTGGAGATCAGAGTAGAAGAATGTGCTACTGGAAAAGTACAGCAGGTCAGGCAGCATCCGAGGAGCTGGAGAGTCAACGCTTAGAGCATAAGCTCTTCATCAGGAACTAGCTACAATTAGCTACAGGTTAATTGAAATAATAGTTGAAATGAATGAATAAAACTGTGTTATTGTAGGGAGTTATGAATGAATGAAATGGGAATGCGGTTTGTTTGCTTGTGAGTGGGTTAATAAAGGGATTATGAATGGACAGAAAGTGCTTGTGAGTGGGTTAGTGAAGGGACTTGTAATACCATATCTCACAGGGTCATCCTTTGCCATTTCTGCCATCACCAAACCCATCAGCTTCTCTCCTCCCCTTTCTGAATTCTGATTGGAGCTTTCCCAATATGACATTCTATTCTTTGCTTAATCTCCCCTGACACTCCCTCTGCTTCTCTTGGCACCTTTCCATGCAAGCACAAGAAATACAATACATTCTCCTTTATCTTCTCTCTTCTAACTATGCAAGGACTCTTCCAAGTGAACAGTAAATTACTGGGATTTCTTTCAATTTATTCTGCCACATTCTTTGCTCATGATGTGACTTCCTCCATACTGGAGACACCAAAGGCAAATGGGGTGGATGTGTTGCAGAATATCTGCAAACAGTCCACAAAGGAAGCACTGAGCTTCAAGCTTCTGGTTCTTTTATTTTCCACTGTGCTCCCAGTTTGACCTTCTGGTCCTTGGCCGACCCAATGTTCCAGTGAAGCTCAACACAACCTTAAGGAATAGTGTCTCCTCTTTATTCAATTGGGCACTTTACAGTCTTATGGAATCAAAGTTCAGTTGAATAATTGCAGGTTGTATCTTTGTCACCATTTTCTTTTCTTTCTCTGGTTTATGTTTTCTTTTCTCTCTTTCTCTTATTTTCTTTTTGTTTCTTGGACCACAATGTTCAGGATCCTGCTATTCACACTCACTTATACATATCTTTTCTTTCTTTACCAGTATTTCAACTCTCCTTGTTCTGACACCAAGAAATATTTTATCATTTAGTCTCTCCTCAACTCTCCCTTACCGCAAACTTTCTGTCTGTTGAAAATTGAAATCACCTTTAAAACTGTCTTTTCAAAATATTTCATATTTAGTATTTCCTGTTTGGTAACACATTTCATTTAACTGTTTTAAAGCAGTAACTAGCCTTCTACAAGCAAAAGCAAATAGATTTCTCAAACATTACCAAATGATGAATTGTGGAACATTTAAAAAATAAAATGCTCTTAGAAACATAGAGTCATAGAAATCCGACAGTGTGGAAACAGACCATTTGGCCCAACAATCCACACCGACCCCCTGAAGAGCATCTCACACAGATACGCTCCCCTATCCCATTACTCCACATTTCCCCTGTCTAATATACCTAACCTACACATCCCTGAACAATATGGGCAATTTAGCATGGCCAATTCACCTAAACTGCACATCAGAGCACCCGGAGGAAACTCACGCAGAGACGGGGAAAATGTGCAAACTCCACATAGACAGTCATCTGCGGCTTGAATTGAACTCGGGTCCCTGGCACTGAGAGGGTGAAATTTAACCTTCAAATGGAGGTGGGCAAAGGGACCATTCATATTCAATGTTATCAGTAGCTGCCCCATGGTCATTGGTCAGGAGGATTCAGACAATTGCTTGACACAGTGTAAGCTACCAGCTCCAGACATACATCAACAAGAGCTCAGAGCAGATGACAGTCCTCATCAGGCAGTGCTTGTTGTCAGCAGCCCTTGTCAGGCACTTACCTTCTTCAGATGGAAGATGTACTCAATGATGAGGACAAAATCAAGGGAAGAGTTTCCTAACACTTCAGCTAGAGAGTAGGATGCTGCCTTCACAACTTCAACAAGATCCAGCTGGGTTGTCCTCTGGTATCTAAAAACCATTCACAGGTGTCATAATTGTGGACTTCCTTTGTCAATTAAATCATATATAATACCTGAACTGCTACTTGCTAACAATCTCAATAAACTGTCTGAAACTCAGTCACAAGTGGTCAACTGTGGTAACTGTGATCAGAAATTCCCAAAATCAACATATATCAGTCTTTCCTTCCTTGTTCTAGTTGAAAAGCTAGTACATTAAAGAAAATATTCACCCAATTCTTTTAAAAACTCACAGATCTGAAATGCTGGTAGCATTTTCTGGAATGCACAGGGTTCACAATATAAGTGTCAAATGAGAGTACCAACACAACAGTAATAATCTGATATTGATTTTCTTTTTACTCATTCAGGGGATGCGGGTGTCTCTGGTTCATCCCTAATTGTCTAAAGGGCAGTTGAGCATCTAGCACATTGCTGTGGGTGAGGAGTCACATGTAGACCAGACCAGATAAGGATGGCTAGTTTAATGAACAAGCTGGGTTTTTCCAACAATAAACAATGGTCATAATTAGACTCTTAATTTCAGATGTTTCTTGTGCCATATTGGGATTTGAACCCAGAACATTAGCTGGATCTCTGCATTGACAGCCCAGTGATAATACCACCATGGTCTCACCTAGCCCCACTAATTGACCAATTAGTCATTAGATGGTGTACTTGTCTTCCAGCTAAAGATGGAGGACTCCCAAAGTTGGAGACCTATAGAAACCTTCCAGCACTGAAGGATGTGCTGCCTGCCACTGCAAGCTAGGGAGTCAGTTCCATTTTGTCCTGTCCTCTCAGTACTTTAGCATGTTTAACATTAAAACTTCACAACTGCCAGACTGCTTTTGTGTTGGGAAACCTTGCCATGGGGCAGCCTGCAGTCACAACAAAAATCGGTGCAGCAGGGTTTTGTTTTCTGGGATCCTCAAACTGACCCAGCAGCACTGGCTCCTAATGGTTCACCAGGAGGGCATCTACCACCTTCTGATACTGTGGTACATCCACTAATGACTGGAACATTTCAGCCAGCCTCTGATTAACTGTCCTTTTAATTGATTTAACAAGTTCCCTGTTTCTTACACACCGGAAATGGTTTCTATCTAATCTGGTCTCCCTGGGATTTGGTCCTGTGGCAGGGAGCCAGCACACTGGCCTCATTTAGGAAGTTCCATGTTTACCCATCTCCATTCCAACCACTCCCCCCACCCCAAACATTCTAGGACTAAAATCCTGACATTCACTTGAACCATTTCTCTGTCCATAGATACTGCCAGGCCTGCAAAATATTTCCAGCATTCTTTACATTTTGTTTTTATTGTTGCAGTCAACAGGTTTCTCTTGAATAATCATGTCTTCATTTTGAAAACTCCTTTATATGACTTTCTACAACTTGATCTTTGTATTAATAGGGCCTAATTCATAGATAGGTATGAAATGAAGAAAAATCCATTTGTACCATCGTAGCAAACCTGTGGAAATCTGACTGACTGACTTTTAGGGGTGGAAGATTAATTGTTTTGCAGAACTTGATTATTCAAGCTCCCAGCAATCTGCATTTTCGTTTCTGTTTCACAGTATGCATTTTTTTAATAGGGTTCCTGTACTATGTAGCCCTCGTCTCTGAAAGCTCTAATCGACTGAAGCTGACCCCATTTGGCACCAGAGGATGAAAGTTTACAGGCTATTAAAGTAATCTTCAATGACTTCTTCTGTCTGAGTGTTCCTGAAGATGCACTTTCAAATAGACACAATATTTGAATTGCATGAATGGTTCCACTTGAACACAAAACTGAATACACTTGACAAGCCTATTGTTTGCCCCTGGGAAAACATTCCAGTCAACTGCAACAAAGCTTTGTATAAGCATCTTAAATTGTACATTGCTTCCTGCTTCTGCAGTGTGCTTCTCAATAAATTTTCCTTCCTTCAGTCAGTACAATATAAAGCTAATCCATGGAATAAATCTGTCAGGATTAATGTTTGGAAACAGTAAGTATTATCTTTGCTTCATTATCCACTTTTTTTTTGAGTGGTTCCTTCCTGCACATACTATTGAGCCCAGTTTGAATTGAAATTTGTGGCTGTTTTACGGGAGTATGTTTCAAGATATCACATTTTCCCTTTTAAATTAATTTTCATTGTCATTATGTCTGTGGGTACAAGCTTCAAGAGAAAAAAAATGAGATAAGCCAATTCAACATTTACTTCACTTTGCAATTACTTCATTTGTGGCAAACCTTACCTTTACCTTACTCAACTGATAATATATCCTTGCAATTACGCCAGAGTTGGAAATTATGCATGGGTTTCCATAAAATTGATTCAATCAGGCTCATATATGTTTGTGTTTACATCAAATGTCAGCCTCGTAAACTATTGAGCTAATTCCACAAGAGTCAAATTTCAATAGGAATCAAAGGTGACCTTTTTCCTGCAGAAACGGCGAACAATGCTTTTCAAGCTGAGCAGTGAAAAGAAGGCATTTGACTCTCTTTTTTACATAATTTGTGTGCTTGCAGGCAGGACAGCAATGTGTAGTTCCCTAGTTACAGATTTTCTGATTCCATTTTCCAGAATATGACATTCTAACATGAATGCTTTATGGATATCTATACAGAGAAATGTAAGACAGTGTCTAATACAATGGAAAAGTAGTTTAACAATACAGCACTCAATATTAATATCTTTGCTTTAAGAGAATGCATTCAAGGATGGATACTAATGCAGGATTCTGGGGGAGGATGCCAATCTTGTAGAAGGTGTCCAGTGAATGCAATTTTAAGGAGCACAACTCAATTATGCATGAGTTATAGCTACTACAGTTTAAATGGACATGTTTTGGCTGTTCTCATTTCTGTTCAGGTGTGATGTTTTATAGCTGTGTAAATTTCATTTATCTCCTATCTTGTTTGTTCTGTGAGGTGAAGAAAGGAGACTAAGAGAATAATCAGGGAGAAAATAGGGCTGATCAGAGATAATGTAGGGAACTTGTGCATGGAGTATGAGCAGATAGGGGAAGCCCTAAATGAGTTTTATGCCTCAGTTTTCACTAAGGAAAGGGACCTAGTTGTGAATGACAACACTGAGGAACTGGGATATGGGCTTGAACAGATCAAGATTGATAAAGTTGATGTGTTGGAAATTTTGGCAAACATTAAGATTGGTAAGTCCCCAGGGCCAGACCAGATTTATCCTAGGTTGCTTCGTGAAGCAAGAAAGGAGGTTGCTAAGCCGCTGGTGAAGACCTTTGCTTCCTCACTCACCACAGGAGTCACTAAATGATTGGAAAGAGGCAAATGATGTTCCTCTTTTCAACAAAGGTAATAGAGAAATCCTTGGCATTTACTGACCAGTCAGTCTTATGTCTGTGGTCAGCAAGGTTTTGGAAAGAATTCTGAGGAATAGGACTTATGATCATTTGGAAAAGCATAGCGTGATTAAAGACAGCCAGCATTGCTTTGTGAGGGGCAGGTCATGCCTAACTAATCTTATTGAGTTTTTTGAGGAGGTGACAAGACAGGTTGATGAAGGTTGAGCAGTAGATGTGGTGCATACGGACTTCAGCAAGGAATTTGATAAGGTTTCCCATGGTAGGCTCATTCATAAAGTCAGGAGGTATAAGATACAGGGTGATTTAGGTAAAAACAATGACTGCAGATGCTAGAAACCAGATTCTGGATTAGTGGTGCTGGAAGAGCACAGCAGTTCAGGCAACATCCGAGGAGCAGTAAAAT